>NC_081342.1:10111892-10270942 GCF_029784015.1 Lycium ferocissimum | reverse complement strand
ACTTATTATTTTGGTTTCTCACCTGGTTTTTTTAGCAGTTATGTGCTGTTAGAATATGCGAAGCAAAAAATACAGTCCAGAAAGTTAGATGTCGATCATTCTGGAGTCAAGCTGCTGCAATGCTCTTTGTTTCAGCGAGCACTGATATCATCTATCTCATTACTGAATTATCATGCTATCTTTGGACCCTCTTATTTTTTCCTGCTTTTTGGACCCTTGTAGGGTTTGAGCCAATTGTTCTCTACAACTTGACCTGTGCTTTTCCTAAATTTTAAGTAACGTAACCCGTATTTGAATGATAGCCATCTTATTTCCCAGGGCAAAGGAAAATCTTTGGTGGTAAAAAGGTTCTTATAATATCAAGTACATGTTGAAAAAATAAATTTTTTCACATTATATTTAATTTAGTTCATGAACTAGTAGATTAATGTATTAGGAGATACATGAATTGGTTGAAAATTCTAGATTAGTCTAGTAAGTTGGGGCAATTAATTATAGGTGACAAAAAGGTTTTAAAATTGAGTAGAGGTAACTCAAGTTTTAAATATTGATTAGAGGTGATAAAATTTGGATTAGTGATTAAGGACTTTTGACCATTTTCCAACTTGCCCAACAGTTTTGTTTTACACTTTAGCCCTAAGCTTTATTTTTAACAATTTGCCCCCAAGTTTTATTTTTTACACTTTGGCCCAACTTAATAAAACCCTAATTACCTAAAATTGGTGGGGAAAAATCCCAAAATACCCACCAGCCCCCTCCCCCCCCCCCCCCCCCCCCCCCACACCAAAAAAAAATGAAAAGTTTTTATTTTTTTATTTTTTTGCACCACCCACCCTGCGACCCAACACCCTCCAAAAAAAAAAAAAAATTAAAAAGTTTGAAAAGTTTTTGTTTTGACTTTTCACCAACCTCCCCCCCTCCCCCCACCCCCACAACCCCAAAAAAAAGATTTTCTTGAAAAGAAATTTTGATTTTTTTTTTTTTTTGGTTTCTTACTCCACCCACCCACCCAAAAAAAAAAATTGTTCTAAAACAAAAGTTTTTGTTTTTTATTTTTTGCACCAACCCCCCCCCCCCCCCCCCCAAAAAAAATTCTTGAAAAGAAGTTTTGATTTTTTTTTTGTTTTCTTACTCCACCGACCCACCCCGCCATCCCCTCCCTCTCCTCCTCCTCTTTTGCTGTTGCTACTTTCTTCTTTCATTAGAAAAAAGTTGTTCGAGAAAAAAAAAACAAACTCACTTGATTTACATAATTTCGGACCGGATTTCATTCGTGTAGCACTGGACATTACTTCATGGGTTATTTCCGCTCATTTGGTAAGTAAAACAATGTTGTTTTATTTCAATTATTCATTTGGGTATAACTGCTGATTTTTCAACAATTTACGATGTGATTCTGAGTTGTTGCAACAAGTGCTAAAGATGTTGTATAAGAGCTTCTGAATTTATTGCAACAGCTGTTGTAGTTTTTGCAACACTTGCAACGATTTATGCAGTTGTCGCAACTTCTGTACTAATCTGTTGCAATAACTGCTAAAATGTGTATAAATAATTTAGCCTACTTGTTGCAACAACTGTGAAAGCTATTGGACATCTTCTACTCTTTCTAACAACTCACTAACTTGTCCAAAAAGTAGACTTCTTGTTGCAACAACTAGTTTTTGGACATATTTTACAGCTATTGGATGAAACAGAGACAACCAAAGCTGGCACCAACAACTAACTGATCAGTTGTAACAACTCACCTAAGTGACCAAATCACAAATGTATGTTCTGTTGTTAATAAATTGCTGAAAAATTTCCAACAAGTAATAAATCTGTTGCAACAGCTCTGTAACATGTTGGGGGGTTTTTCCAACAAGTAACAGGACTTGTTGCAACAACCATTTATCTGTTGGACTTTATCCAACAAGTGACACGACTTGTTACAACAACTAAGTCAGTTGTTTGAGTTTTTCCAACAAGTGGAATGACTTGTCAGAGAAACTAGGTAACTTTTTGTGTTTTATCCAACAAGTGGTATGTCTTGTTCAACAGCTATGTTACTTGCTGCAACAGATACTACAATTGTTGTAATAAATACTGTAATTGCTGCAACAACTATGATACGATTCACCCATATTTAGTGATCAACAAAGAGAATCAATGATATTTAGTGATAAACAAAGGAAATTAATTTTATTTAGTGATCAATATATATATACTTAATCAATTTGATGGTATTTTGAGTCATGACAGATGACCAACTAAGTCATTATGTATGCACTAATAGCCTGTTTGGCCAAGCTTTTAAAATTTGCTTATTTTAAAAAGTACTTTTTTTTAAAAGTACTTTTCAAAAAAGCACTTTTAGCAAAAATCAATTTGTGTTTGGCCAATTAATTAAAAAAGTACTTTTAGTGAGTCATTAGTGTTTGGTAAAGAAGCTTTTAAAAAGTGCTTCTATTTGTATTTTTCTCAAAAGTACTTTTCAAAAAAGTGCTTTTGGGCAAAAGCTGTTTTTTTTAGCTTCTAAAAAACTGCTTCTGCTACTCCCCAAAAACACTTATTTTCTCCCAAAAGCTTGGCCAAACACCTCATTTTTTTCAAATAAGCACTTATTGAAAAAATAAGTACTTTTGGGGGAAAAATAAGCTTGGCCAAACAGGCTATAAGTCGAATGATCAATAGAGTGATTTGATGTGAACTACTTAATTCACCCATATTTAGTGATGAACAAAGGAAATCAATGATATTTAGTGATCAATATATATACTTAATCAATTTGATGGTATTTTGAGTCAGGACAGATGATCAACTAAGTCATTATGCACTAAATCGAGTGATCATTAGAGTGATTTGATGTGAACTATTTGATCCACCCATATTTAGTCATAAACAAAGGAAATTAATGATATTTAGTGATCAATATATATACTTAATCAATTTAATGGTATTTTGAGTCAAAAACGGATAATCGACTAAGTCACTATGCACTAAATCGAGTGATCATTAGAGTGATTTGATGTGAACTACTTGATTCACCCATATTTAGTGATAAACAAAGAAAATTAATGATATTTAGTGATCAATATATATACTAAATAAATTAGATGGTATTTAAAGTCTGGATAGATAATCAACTAAGTCATTATGCACTAAATCGGGTGATCATGAAAGTGATTTGATGTGAACTACTTAATTCACCCATATTTAGTGGTAAACAAAGGAAATCAATAATATTTAGTGATCAATATATATACACTTAATCAATTTGATGGTATCTTGAGTCGGGACGTATGATCAACTAAGTCACTATGCACTAAATCGAGTGATCATTAAAGTGATTTGATGTGAACTACTTGATTCACCAATATTTAGTGATAAACAAAGGAAATCAATGATATTTTAGTGATCAATAAAGTGAATATTTTACAACAACTAAGTACATTGTCGCAACAAATAAGCCATCCGTTGTAATAGATGAGTAACTTGTTGCAACATTTGAGCCATCATTGCAACATATTAGTAACTTTTTGCAAAAGCTTTAGCAACTATTTGATTTGTTGGAACAGCTGAGCCATTTGTTGCAACAAATTACTCAGTTGTTTGATTTTTACCGATACGGTCATGAATCTGTTGCAACAGATTACTCAGCTGTTGTAACCATTTACTCAAAGCAACTCCTTGATTATTTCCAACAGCTGTTTAATCTATTCCATCTGTTATGACATATGCAACAACTGTTTGATTATTACCAACAGATTTGGAATCTGTTGCAATAGATTTATAACTTGTTTGAAACTAATGAACATAGGGAAGCTGTTGCAACAGGTGAGGAATAGAGTCCGCAACTTAAATGACCCAAAAAGTGGTTGTAGGGACCCAAATAACTCAATTAAAAAAAAAAAAAAAGTTACCAAAGTAACCTTTGGCACTAAATTAGTACGCAATAGGACCAAACTGCAAATTTACAGTTAAGTTCTATTGCGCAATAGTTTTAGTTTTTTTTTTTTTTTTTAAGTTTGAAAATTTCACGTTTTTTTCATACTTTGACCAAAGATTAGTCATGTTTCAAAACGCCAGAATATCAATATTTTATATAGAACCTGATATCTTTTTCTGCGAACAATAATGTAGGCTCAATACATCAAGTATACGTAAACGTTTGGATCGTCGTTTTAGGGGTTGTAAAGTGTCCCGAAGTAAGTTTTGTTTGTTTGGAAACTTGTTATCTAAAAGTTTAAGTGTTTATTTATAATTAGTTTAGGATGTCACGCGAGTTAGTTATAAGCGATAACAAAGAGTATATTTATCATTAAGAAATAGATACGCAAAAAATGTACTTAATTTTTACTTAAACCGTGCATCATGCACCCAAGTTGTTTTCTCAATGCTCCCACCTAGGTTTGATCCCTGGTGGTGGGGATTAAAAAAAGATGGCTAAACCACCAAGCCAAGTTGGCGAAAGCTACAAACTAGACACTTTTTATTTTTTATAATGTTCACTAATGCCATCTAACTAGTTTTCATAAATTTAATTTCGAGCCTTGAAATTGACATTCAAAACATCACTACCACGGGATTACCATCTTCAAATATATTTTTTATCACAAGATTTTTACTAAAGATGAATGAAAATTGTGCACCAATTTGGGAAAAATTCAAATTGAATGAGAAAAAAAAGGTTTTTCTAAAAACTGGGCTTGCCAAACCACCTTGCGGCGTTTGCTCCGCTAGATCTCGAAAAAATACGCAAAATAAAAAAAAATCGTGTAAATCGGACGCCCGAGCGCAAAGTTATGACCGTTTAAAGTTTCACCAATTTACAACTACTTTTTCTCCCTATACTCATTATTTGATAATTTTATCAATTTATGTAACTACTTAAGTCTACTGGATAAAAAATTTATGGGACTTGTATAACGGATTAATTTACTGCTTATTCAAAGAATTCTTTTTTTAATAACGTCTAAATCAAAACTGCGCTATAAAATAAAACACTTAAACCTAAAGACAACAAGTTTCCAAACAAACAAAACTTACTTCGGGACACTTTACAACCCCCTAAAACGACGATCCAAACGTTTATGTATACTTGATGTATTGAGCCTACATTATTGTTCGCAGAAAAAGATATCAGGTTCTATATAAAATATTGATATTCCGACATTTTGAAACATGACTAATCTTTGGTCAAAGTATGGAAAAAACGCGAAATTTCAAAAAAAAAAAAAAAAAAAAAAAACTATTGTGCACTAATTTAGTGCGTAATAGAACTTAACTGTAAATTTGCAGTTTAGTCCTATTGCGCACTAATTTAGTACGCAAAAGTTACGTTGGTAACTTTTTTTTTATTGAGTTATTTTAATCCTACGGTCACTTTTTGGGTCATTTAAGTTGCGGACTCGTGAGGAATATGTTGCAACAACCTCAACAACTTTTTGATTTTTTCCAACATGTGAGGAATCTGTTGCAACAACTTCCTTGATTATTGCAATGACTTGTTTGAAACTACTGAACATAATTTGAACAACTGAAATACATACTGAACATATAATATATATATATATATATATAACAAAAATTACATAATGTTCATCATCCACCATAATCCACCAAGAACATAAAATACAAACTTATAAATCATTGTTCGTCAGCCCCCCTTAGGGCTCCAAAAATACAAATTAAACATAATTGTCTTACGACCCTAAACAACATAATATTCAAGCTTGATTTCCTTTGTTTATCTCTAAATATGGGTGATCAATTTGATGGTATTCAGTTGTCTCTGTGTCATCCAACAGCTGTAAATTACGTCCAAAAACTAATGTAGTTGTTGCAACAAGAAGTCTACTTGTTGCGACAAATTAGTGAGTTGTTGGAAAGAGTAGAAGTTGTCCAACAACTTTCACAGTTGTTGCAACAAGTAGGCTAAATTATTTATAAACATTTTAGCAGTTGTTGCAACAAATTAGTACAGAAGTTGCAACAACTGCATAAATTGTTGCAAGTGTTGCAAAAACTACAACAATTGTTGCAATAAATTCAGAAGCTCTCATACAGCATCTTTAGCACTTGTTGCAATAACTGTAAATTGTTAGAAAATCAGCAGCTATACCCAGATGAATAATTCAAATAAAATAACATTGTTTTGCTTACCAAATGAGCAAAAATAAGCCATGAAGTAATGCCCGATTGCTACACGAATGAAATCCGCCTCGAAAATTACGTAAATCGGATGAGTTTTTTTTTTTCTTGAGCAACTTTTTTCTAAATAAAAGAAGAAAGCAACAGTAGAAAAAGAGGAGGAGGAGGGGGACACGGTGGGTGGGTGGAGTAGGAAACCAAAAAAAAAAAAAAAACAAACTTCTTTTCAAAATTTTTTTTTTGGGGGGGGGGGAGGGTGTGGTAAGATACCAAAAAAAAAAAAAAAAAAATCAAAACTTCTTTTCAAGAATTTTTTTTTTGTGAGAGGGGAGGGGGTTGCAAAAAAAACAAAACCAAAACTTTTTAAACAGGGGTGTTGTGTCACGGGGGTGGGTGGTGCAAAAAAAAAAAATCAAAACTTTTTTAATTTTTTTTTTTTTTTTGGGGTGAGGGGTGGGAGGAGGAGGGGGGCCTGGTGGGTTTTTTGGAATTAGGTTGGGGTTTTTTGGTATTTTGCAAAAGTTTAATAAGTTTTAAATTACATTTTGGACCCCAATTAACTTAATCATAATTTTAAGTGGCCTTTTGTTATAGCCCGTATGTTGTACGTTCGGAAAATTCAAGGAACTTGCGAAAAAATTAGCGGCAAGACTATTCTTCGAATTATTTCAATGTACGGGTCGTTGGAGAATACCAATTATGGATATTATTAGTATGGAAATATTGAGAAAAGCTAAGGGTACAAAGGGGAATTCACCAAAGGGTTCATGGAAATAATGTGGAAGACTAGGAACAAAATGGTAATTTTACGAAGTTCAAGAAAAGGCCATGTTGGCCGTGTGACACAAAGGTATATGTCCACATTTTAATATGGGTATGGACCAAAGTGGAAATAATAAGACAAGTGGCCATATTTGTATTTTGAGAAAGTTCTAGAAAAAGAAAAAGAAAAAAAAAATTGTCTTCTTTGTGAAATTGGAAGAAAACTCTAGAAAAAAAAAAGGAAGGGGGTATGTGGACATTTTATGATTGGAAGGGACTTATATATATATAAGGAAAGATGACTAGTTCATCATCTTATTTAAGAATTGGAGAGCAAAAAAAAAAGGAAGAGAGGAGCAAGAACAAGAAGGCCTCACGGCCAAAAGGAAAAAAAAAAAAAAAAAAGAGAAAAGAAGAAGGAATTCTTGGAGCCTAAATCCTTGATCCAAAAATTGTAGTTTTCTTATATTCTTACTAAGCTCAAGGTGCTCTTCAATGTAGTATAATTATTTTGGCAAGAAAATTATTTTTGGGGCAAGTGGAAGATTTTGGCAAAGGTGAGAATTCTATTCCTTTTATGTTTTGAATGACTTGTATGCATGTTGTAGTATGAGTAAGTGAATGGAAATTATGAACTTTATATGTTGTGGGTGTGAAGGTGTGGCCGTGTGGTATGATTTGTAAAGGAAGGGAATAAATTTTATTTAGTGTGTTGATTATGTTGTTGTGGCCTTATGATGGAGATGGAAGCATAATAGTCTAGAATTGGTATGAAAATTAGTTGTAAGTTGTTGTAGGAAAATTATGTGAATTTATTATAGTTTTATGAAATTATGAGAGTGGAGTAGTAAGGTGTAAATTGTTGTTTTAGTTTGTGAAATTGAAAGAAGAAAATGTGTCGTGAATATTTATGTTGAAAATTGGAGGGTTGGAGTGAATTATGGTTTTGGTGGAAACTTGTATATTTTGTATGTCTTGTGAATATTTCGTAAAATGATATGAAATGTTTCCGGATTGTATTGGAATGATCTTGATTAGTAAATGGATATGAAAACATTGATATTAGTTTGGAAGTGCGAAGTTAGATTGGAAGTTGTCGCACTATGTTGGAAAGAAGACTATTTACGCTAGAATGTGTTTTGTAGCGATTGTTGACGCCATTGGTATTGTTGTTGGTATGGTTGTTGATATTTTTGCCGAGTTAGAATCTCGGGGATGTTGTACGTACAGGGGAGATGCTGCCCAAATTTTTGTAGACAAGTATTGGTTAAGATTGAATTCTTAAAGCCTTATGATTAATATTTGGTAAATGTGACCATTTGTAGATTTTGGAGCGTTTGGGAATTGAATTTGGAGTAGCGTAAGAAGCGGAAAAGGTATGTAAGGCTTTACCTTTCCTTCTTTTGGCATGTCTTAGACCTAATAGGTTTGGATACGAGCCTCGGGGACGATTCTATTCCTTGAAATCCGAGTTTGAATTTGTCCCTTTTTCATTCAATAGAATTGAATTAAGTTTTTCATGTTTTGTTGAAATAATTGCTTAAACATCTACAACTTGTCCAAATGGAACCGAATGACACCAAGACCTTCATAAGTGACCCCATAAAGTTTAATGTACGTAATTTGTGTACACTACCTCGACTTGACCGGAGGTGGGCCCAAAATCCCCGAGACCTATTTGTGTTGTCCTATCTGATTCATTTCCGTATGATAATTAAGGAAAACTTTCGGCTATGGTTTCGAGTTGTTGTGATTCGTATGTATCCTCTGAAATAAGTATTTAGAAACTCCGATATAAGTATTCCATTTGGCTATTACGATACAACTAGTCCGATACAAGTGATTTGATATGAGTGCTCCCAACTCCGATATAAGTGTCCTGATATGAACATTTTGATACGAATACTTTGATGTGAATATTTTGATATAAGTATTTTGATATAAGTTCCCTAATATGAATATTATAATATGAGTGTGTAATCTGATATAAATAATCCGTTATGAGTGTTCTGATACAAGAATTCTGACATAAGTATTTCGATACAAATATTCTGACATAAGTATTGAGATAAAAGTATTCTGGTATGAATATTCGGATATAAATATTCTGATAAAAGTATTAGATAAGAGTATTCTAATCTCGGTATGTAATCGATATAACAAGTATGATATGAGTAATTGCGTTATGAATAATTTGCTATGAACATCCCGATAGGAATATCTTACGTAAACTCGATGTTTTGGATGTCGGACGACGGCACGTATGACTATTCTAGTGAATCTTCGGATATTGGTAAGTGTGTATATGTGCCGAGTCTTGATTTGTATGCATATGGTTCCGCACTACTCGTTCGTGCAAGTCTCTATATGTCTATTCAACGAGTCCGGGCCGGACATGTTCTCGTGCGTACTCCACCGTATTGTTCACCGAGACCCACCGCAGAGGGCGGGACACGTATGTGATGATGGCGCCAGATCCGGACCGGATCCCCTCTACCGAGTCCCTTGACGAAGGGCCGGGACACGTTATCCACCGAGTCCCTCACTGGCGGGCCGGGACACGTTACATGCATATATGATGTTTGATGTGACATACATGATTCTATTCACCGAGTCCCTCACCGAGGGCCGGGACACGTTATATGTTTGCATGATATATGATTTACCGAGTCCCTCACGGGAGGGCCGGGACACGTTATTTGCATACATGATATATAACTCTGTCATACATGATTTTATTCACCGAGTCCCTTAATAAAGGGCCGGGACACGTTATATGCATATGCTATACATGATATTGATATGTGTGATTCCATTTACCGAGTCCCTCACAATGGGCGGGACACGTTATATGTATAAAAGGGTATGTGGTACTGACATGCCTGACCTTGTTCACCGAGTCCCTCACTAAAGGGCCGGGACACGTTATGTGCATAATTATGTATAGGTATATGAATTTGAATTATGATTTGAGATCTACTACTTTGTTACGCAAAAGAAAACGTATTGATGACTTTTCACGATCTACGGTTACATAGAGTTTCCATTTTTGGCTATGATTCCTGTACCGTATTTCACACCTTACATACTCGGTACATTTTCCGTCTGTGACCCTCGTCTCACGGGGCTACGTTTCATGCCGCGCAGGTACTCCCAAACGAGTTGAAGACATTATAGAAGATATCCCAGCGGTGGTGGCAAACTCCATTTGTTCCTGGAGGACTGCCGAGTCAGAGTATAGTATATGTGTTATGGTTTCCGAATGATGTCAGAGGCTTTGCAGACAGAGTCGTGGACATGGTGTGTCAGTTTAATAAGCGGCTCCATCAGCCGATGTGTCGGTCTGTGTAATGTACTGAATTATGTATGATTATGGATTTGTTCGGCTTGGAAGCTACGAGAAAGAATATTTCTGAAAAAAAATTGCTATGTATTTTATCTTATTCGATTTAGAAAGTTCGACGCGATTTTATGTGCAGCAAGAGTCCGAGGGTTCGCTCGGCCCTAAGTAAGGGTCGGGTGCCCATCACACCCTAATGAGGTTAGGGTGTGACACCTTTGACCTTGGCTGGTCAATGTTGTCACCTTTAGTAATTAGAAGACTTGAGTGTCACCTTTAGTTAAATTTTCATAGTAAGTTCTTATTCATGTACTTTGGGAATGTGAAGTGTGAAATTATTAAGGCAAAATACATCAAATCACACTTAAACTATACCAAAATGTCGAGTTCACACTCAAACTATACAGGCGACCTATTACACACCTGGACATCTAAAAAGTGAATTTAATACCACTTTAATGTACATATAACTAGTCACTCGATAGGAGGTGTTTTACACTCGCGCCACATCATCGCTATGTCATTGCCATGTCACCGCCACATCATATACTATATCATATTTTTTTTTATAAAAAATATCCATGTCATCCCAATTGCTTCTTCTTCATTGTACACCATCAATCCACCATTAAACCACCACCATCACCAAACCCACACCTCCACCACAAAAAATAAAAAGATCCACCATACTGTAAAATTTATTTTGACGGAAGAAAACAAAGGTGGTGTTGGAGGTTGTGGCGGCGTCAGTCCAAGGTTGTGGTAGAGAGTGAGGACCCTGAAAATTGAAGTGGGAAAGTGGTCCGACCACTTGGATTTGATATATAGTGTCTCTCTAGATATATAGTTTGATGACCCAGAAAATCCCACCATTGTTTCTATCTAGATATATAGTGTCCTCTAAGCATGTCAAAAAGAACCATAGCTGAAACTATTAGTAATTTGCTACATATATATTTGGATTTTTTTCTAGGGTTTTGAACATCTAAGGAGTTCGAAAGTCAATTGGGTTTGCTAAACATTGTTGAAGCTAATTCGATCATCCCATTGCAACATGTGCTTCTCGTCCACCATTAATGGAGCTTCAGAAAGTCAATTGGGTTTGCTAAAAATTGTTGAAGCTAATTCGTGATTAGTTGCTGGTTTTAGGAGAAGGATATTTGGAGCTGGAAAATGTAATAACCATTGAATCTAAGGTTGAGAAAGCTCAAAGAAAAACAGTTCACCATTTTTGAAGCTCAAAGCTTCGAGTTCGAATTTTCGGGTTGCCGCAAACGAACTCTTATTTAAAATGGGTAATATCTCAAAAGATCCGAATCGACGAATGGAATTCGAAACTTGAAATTTTGGGCTTTTTTGTTGAGGATTGAGGTGTATTTGGATGTTCAGGTGTGTAATAGGTCGCCTGTATAGTTTGAGTGTGAACTCAATATTTTGGGTATAATTTAAATGTGATTTGATGTATTTTTTCAATTATTAATAGTGATACATGTATGTTAGGCTAGATGCATGGACGAATTCACTTATAATTAGTCATGTAATCTAGCCATTTGATCAAGTCAAGTTGAATAGAAATTCATCTTTCCTCCATTTCTCTTCTAATTCTAGTGAGTTTTGAGTGTTGTTTGTGTTGTCTTGCTCTCCCAAATTTCCAACATTTGGTATCAGAGCCGGTGTGTTTGAGAGACAACTAAACGTAGAGAGAAAATGACTAACACCAATGGAACTTCATTCCAAGCTCCGATGCTTACTAAAGAAAATTATAGAAGTTGGTGCATCCGAATGAAGGCTTTGCTTGGAGCCTATGATGTTTGGGAAATTGTGGAGAGCGGAGTTGATGAAGAAGATGATGCCGCTACCACAAAGAAAAAGGACCAAAAGGTTCTCACTTTCATCCATCAAAGTTTGGATGAAAAGATGTTTGAGAAAGTTGCAAATGCAACCACCTCCAAGTAAGCATAGAATATTCTTCAAACTTCCTTTAAAGGTTTGGACAAGGTGAAAAAGGTTCATCTCCAAACCTTAAGAGGAGAGTTTGAATCGCTGCAAATGAAGCAATTCAAATCAGTTTCGGATTATATTTCAAGAGTCTTGGTGGTTGTCAATCAAATGAAAAGATATGGTGAAGAGTTGAATGGTGATAGGGTCGTTGCAAAAATACTATGATCCCTAGATTCAAAGTTTAAATATATTGTTATAGCCATTGAAGAGTCCAAGGACTTGGATGCCATGACCATAGAAAAACTCACGGGTTCTTTGCAAGCACGTGAAGAAAAGTTGAAGAAACCGAAACAAGAGTCGGTTAAAAACAAGCTTTGCAAGCAAAACTTTCGTTGAAGGAGAAAGATGAAAGACGTGGCTCACAACAAAGAGGTTGTCGGTGTGGAAGAGGTCGTGGTAGAGGAGGAAGAGGTGGTAGTCAACCTCAGACCAAAGAAAATAGAAGTCAAGACTCCAACCAAAGAAGAGGCTGCGGAAGAGGTAGAGGATGGAGGTCAAAGCAAGGAAGGTATGACAAATCAAATATTGAATGTTATACTTGTCATAAGTATGGTCATTATTCCTGGGAATGTAAAAATAATTTGGAGGAGATAAATAATTTTGTGGAGAGCAAAAATGAAGATGAAGATGACACTTTACTCATGGCATGTAAAGAAGAAAGTGTAGAAAGAAATAAATGGTACCTTGATTCTGGTGCAAATAGCCATATTTGCGGGAAGAGACTTTTATTTGCAGAGTTTGAGAAATTTAATGGTGGCAACATCACTCTTGGAGATTCTTCAAAAGTTCAAATCAAAGGAAAAGGTACGATTTTAATTTGTTTGAAAGATGTAAGTCATCAATTTATCTCCAATGTCATGTATATACCAAAAATGAAAAGTAATATTCTGAGTTTGGGACAACTCTTGGAGAAAAATTATGACATTCATTTAAAAGATAAAAAGTTGACTATGAAAGATGACAATGGGAGATTGTTAGCCAAAGTTCCTATGGCTAAAAATAAAATGTTTATTTTGAATCTTCAAAGTGATGTCTTTGAGGGGTTTATTTTCATGTGTCAAAGATTCATCTTGGCTTTGACATATGAGATTGGTCATTTGAATTTTGATAGTCTAAGATTGATGAAAAAGGAAAATATGGGTGAAAGAATTTGCTAACCTTAACCATCCTAATCAACTTTGCGAAGGATATCTTTTTGGAAAGCAATCAGGAAAAGCTTTCCTAAAGAGTCATTGACAATGGCACGGTGCCCTTTCGAATTGATTCATATGGATGTGTGCGGACCTATCAAGTCAACTTCACTTGGTAAAAGTAATTATTTCCTTCTCTTTATTGATGATTATTCTCGAAAAAACTTGTGTTTATTTTTTGAAGGAAAAGTACGAGGTTTTTGAAAACTTCAAGAATTTTAAGAGCATGGTGGAGAAACAAAGTGGCTACCTAATTAAGTCACTTCGGTCCGATCATGGTGGAGAATTCACTTCAAATGAATTCAAGGATTTTTGTGGAAAAAATGGAATTCGTCATTTTTTTACTGTTCCAAGATCGCCTCAACAAAATGGCGTGGTGGCGAAGAAGAATAGGACTATTCTCAGCATGGCAAGAAGTATGTTGAAGAGCAAAAATATGCCAAAGGAGTTTTGGGCCGAAGCAGTTTCTTGTGCGGTGTATTTATCAAATTGACGTCATACTAAAAGTGTTCGTGGCAAAACAGCGCAAGAGGCTTGGAGTGGGTTCAAACCAAAAGTTGATTACTTGCGAGTGTTTGGAAGTATTGCTTATGCACATGTGCCGGATGAGATGAGATCTAAGCTTGATGAAAAAAGTGAGAGGTATGCTTTCATTGGTTATGCTCAAAGATCTAAAGGTAATAAGTTGTATAACCCAAGAAATGGCAAGGTTATCACAAGCAAAGATATTGAAGTTGATGAAGATAGTGCTTGGGAATGGAAATCTAAAGAGCAGGATTACTCTTTTAGTCCATTCCTTGATGGTGAAGATGATAAAGAAGTTATGTATCAACCTACTACACCACCTACAACACCACCACCGCAAGTTCAAGAAGTTGGGGAATCATCAAGCAACATACCTCGGAAGAATAAAAGTCTTCGTGAATTGTATGATACAACAGGAAAGGTAACAGAAAACTTAAGTGATTTAACTCACTTTTGTTTATTGGTGGAAAGTGAGCCTTTAAGTTATGAAGATGCTGCCCGTAATCCAAAATGGACAGATGCGATGGATGAAGAAATTAAGGCAATCAAGAAGAATAACACTTGGGAGTTGGCGAAACTTCCCAAAGGAAAAAGCACCATTGGAGTCAAATGGATTTACAAGTTAAAGAAAAATTCCAAAGGAGAAGTAGAGAGGTACAAAGTAAGATTGGTAGAAAAGGGGTACAAGCAAAAAGTCGGTATTGATTATGATGAGGTGTTTGCACCAGTCGCTTGTTTGGAGACAATCCGCTTGATTATTTCTTTGGCAGCTCAAATCCAATGGAAAATCCATCAAATGGATGTGAAGTCGGCTTTCTTAAATGGGGTTTTGGAGGAAGAAGTTTACATTGATAAACCTTTGGGCTATAAGGTTGAAGGATATGAAGATGAAGCGTTGAAACTGCAGAAGGCTCTCTATGGCTTGAAACAAGCTCCACGGGCTTGGAATTGTAGAATTGACAAATACTTCCAAGCAAATGGTTTTTCAAAGTGTCCACATGAGCATTCACTTTATGTAAAAATTAATGAAAATGGTGACATATTACTTGTTTGTTTGTATGTGGATGATTTGATCTTGACATGAAATAATTCACAGATGTTTGAAGAATTCAAGAAAGAAGTGACAAGAGAATTTGAGATGACAGACATTGGCCTAATGTCATACCATCTTGGCATTAAAGTGGAGCAAAAGAAGGATGAGGTTTTATTTCTCAAGGAGAATATGCAAAGGAAATTCTCAAGAAATTTAAGATGGAGAATTTCAAGCTTGTTAGCACCCCCGTGGATTGTGGAGTTAAATTGTCAAGGCCTGAAGATGGAGAAAATATCAATCCCACATATTTAAAGAGTCTTGTTGGAAGCTTAAGGTACTTAACTTGTACGAGACCAGATATTCTTTTTGGTGTTGGACTTGTGAGTCTCTTTATGGAAACTCCAACAGCTTCTCATTTAAAAAGTAGCCAAAAGGATACTCCAGTACATCAAAGGTACACTGGATTATGAAAATTTTTTGTTCATCTTCCAATGACTTCAAGCTTGTTGGCTATTGTGATAGTGATTGGACTGGTGATGTTGCTGACCGGAAAAGTACTACCGGGGATGTTTTCTATTTTGGTAATTCTGCATTTACATGGAATTCCAAAAAGCAACCAATTGTGACTTTGTCAACTTGTGAAGCGGAGTATGTAGCAGCTTCTTCTTGTGTTTGTCATGCAATTTGGCTAAGGAATTTGTTGGAAGAACTTCACCAACCACAAGAAGATGCAACTAAGATTTGTGTTGATAACAAATCAGCCATTGCGTTGGCCAAGAACCCGGTGTTTCATGAAAGGAGCAACCATATTGATACTAAGTATCATTTCGTTAGAGCTTGCATATCGAAGAAGGAGGTAGAGCTTGAGTTTGTGAAATCTCAAAACCAAGTTGCGGACATTTTCACCAAGCCGTTGAAGATTGATATTTCTCAGAAGTTACGGATGGCTCTTGGAATAGTGAATCAAGTTTAAGGGGGATGTTGAAAAAATAAACTTGTTCACATTATTTAATTTGTTCACATTATATTTAATTTAGTTCATCAACTAGTAGATTAATGTATTAGAAGATACATGAATTGGTGAAAAATTCTAGATTAGTCTCCATGTACTTTGAGGATGTGAAGTGTGAAATTATTAATAGAGATACATATATGCTAGGCTAGATACATGGATGAATTCACCTATAAATAGTCATGTCATCTAGCCATTTGATCAAGTCAAGTTGAATAGAAATTCATCTTTCCTCCATTTCTCTTCTAGTGAGTTTTGAGTGTTGTTTGTGTTGTCTTGCTCTCCCAAATTTTCAACAATACAGTTGTATGAAAAATATGTTGAAATTATTTTGGCTTGTTATAAGTAAATGTGCAGCTTCATGTCCATGCAGAGATGAAACAATGTGTTTACTGCTGGACATGGTTGAGTTAGCCCTCTAATCAAGATTTGCGGAACTGGTGCTGCTTTTTGAAGATCAGTTATATCAGAGAGGTGAAATCAGAAGTCTGCTAGCATACTTGGATGATCTGCTGCCCCAAGAATCAACTGTAGGGGCCTTGTGAAATTTGATTGTCTCTGTGTTAGTGGAGATTTTGATCACGCTTGGACTCCTTTCACGGTCAGTTCATGTGCTCAAATCAGGAACAGTTAGTGCACTATAACTTGCAGCATCAGCAAGCTGTCAAATCTGCACCTCAACTGAGATGAAGAGACTTGTGGTTGTGGGTGAAGTTGGATGCATTCCTCTCCTTATTAATGTGCCGGAGGCTAAACAGATGGGGGTGTGGAAGGTTGTTGCTCAATAAATTGCTAGCCTAGTGTCACTTGCACATAATTGAAGCAAAGTCAATAAAATGATAAAATCATGCCAATTTTGGTTCAACTGCTTGATCCAGCTCTTCACAATACTGCTACGAGGTGCTAAGAGGGAGATTGAGTACCTTGTTTACCAGAGATTGTCCGATAAGTGTCTTTTTACATGAAATCTTACTTAATCTATGACCATAATATCAAATGTAGTTCAATGGAAGGAATCTGGGAGGCAAAAGCTTATTGATCAATTGCGTCAATGGTTTAAATGAAGTTACTTGACCATTTATATAACTGCTCTCATGTTCTCAGTTTCTTATCGCTAAAAAGGGAAATGTTCATTGTGATCATATTACCTTGCTTTTCTTTTAATCAAAGCACCAAGATCTTTTATTTCTTTCTTGGTGCTATTGAATGTTTTATATCAAAATTTTAATATTTTCTAAATATAAGTATTCGCCGCGGTTAATGGGTGCTCAGGCACCAAAAATTAATACATGAGTCCGCCTCTGCGTGAGGTAGCCTAACTATTTTATCTCCAGTTTTTCATCTGCTTTCGTTTCCTAACGGCTAAAGCACATCAATTTTGAGTAGCAACTTCATTAAATATATTGATATTTGAATTTTTTCCTATACCACAAAAGATGTCACTATAACAGGAACACAATTATTCTGTGATTGTCTCCTTATTCTTGTTGTATCTTTTAAGAGTTAATGGTCAAAAACACATCTGAATTATCACATTTTTGTGAATTTTCTATCTGAATTATCAGGTGTGCAATTTTGCTACTTAAACTATCACCAACTATTTATCAAAACACACCTAAACTATTAGTTGTTCACTTTGTTTAGCTGTTTGCATGTGAGTCCTTCATTTTTATAATACTAGCAATTTTACAATAGCCCTTTACATGTTACCTTTAAAAAAAATCATTGATGTGAGGTATACGACTGAAAGTTACTATTAACAGAATGATTTCCTATTTGCTATTAAGTTTTAATTTTTAAACGTGCTCCAACACATTTTTTTTTAGTAACTTGGTTAATTAGTTATAAGTTACAAGTTACTTATCCAATTATTATATTTAAATTATCAAAAATCAATTTATGATGTATAATTTAATTTCTGCATCAATTAATGGTGCTTTTGTGCTTGAATTTGGCTTTCCGTAAAATTAAGATTTTGCTTACAACACTTTTAGAATTTCAACTTTCACCGGATCACATCAGATGTTGAAAATGAAAACGAATTGTCACTTGGCCACTTAAACTTTGTACTCTACGCATTATAATTTGGTCAGTTTATAAGGAAGGAATGTTTGGATTACGGTTTGGATTATGACCCGTTATTTTACACATATCAACTCAACGCATATCGACCCGAGTAAATTTTAGGCTGATTTCACTTACTGACTTGACCCGTCCAAATTTGACCCAATCCACCCATTTGCCACATCTAGTCTTGCATGGGAAGAGATATGTCAATATCTTCCATCTTAATTACCATGTTGACTTTGTATATATTCTTAGAAATTTTAATATTGTTGCACATAAGTTAGCTAAAATTTCTATTTCTTTGGTTCATAAAGTCTTTTGGGAGTCCATATTCCCAAGTTGAATTATAAATGACGCTATCAATTCTTTTGGACATATATGATGACCCTAATGTAAGTTAATCTTTTTGATGGAGAAAAATTAAAAATATTCTAAACATAGTTAAATTTTCTTTAATAAGTCATTGTTCTTTAACATTCCGTTTCAATTTATGTGAACCTTTTCGGAGTACGAGGGTCAAATTTTATAATTTTGATCATAATTTTGACATGGATTTTGTAAGTTTGTAAAATTGATGTATCTAGAAACTACATAAAAATAATATATGCCATGATATTTTATAATTCAAATAATTTAGAAAAATGCAAGGAAAACGTGGTCAGAGACCATCTCGCAATTATTTTCTCTCTCTAAAAGTTTCTCCTTCCTCTAGTTTTAACTTTTTACATGCTACAACAGACGTGTACACAATTTTTTTTGTCATGTCTACATTTAGGGGTTAACGTTGTTTGATAGCTAATTAAAGTTATGAAGGTATTAGTAATACATGCATTAGTTATGAAAGAATCTATGTATTATTTTTATATAGAGATTAGTTATACATAGAAAACTGATGTTACTAAACATGAATAAGAGCTTTGTTTGGATGGGCTTATATAGAGATTATAGTTAAAAAAATAAGTTGGGGTAGTCAACTTATTTTTTTGGATAAGGCATTTTGAGATAAGACGCTTTTAGATAAGTTAAGTCTATTTTTTTGAACATTTTAAAGAAAATGACACAGTAGAAATAAACTCAAAAAAAAATTTAAAAACGAACATAAATTAGCCCAATCCAAACGACTAACTTGCCCTGGCTACTAAACAACTTAAAGTACAGGGGGTTGAGAGGTCATCTGAAAAGTTTTAAGGGGGGAAGCTGAAAATTCGGGTTAAGTTAAAGAGGAAATTTGTATACTATCCCTGACCCCCTTACATATCATCATCATCATAATAAAGAAACACACAAATAGTAGGGTTTCAGCTGCAAAAACTATGTCGACCTTGGGTGAAAAATTCATTGAATTGAAAGTTGAGGATGAAAATAGCAAAAAGGTTGAGAATGGGAAGGAAGAATCATCCGGGTATGACCCGGATGATTGTAGCCCGTGGTAAATAAGGACGTATTCATCAAGTATTATCAGCAGCTACGCGAGAGCGAGGTATGTTGTTGTTGTTGTTGTTGTTTTTGCAATGCCCATTGAATAATATGAAAAATTGCATGGAAAAACAAATTTGTTGTATATTTTGTCCAAGCCAATAGTTTAATCTACTACGCCTTAATTTGTGGTTTTGTGGAAGAATTAACCTAAATACCCCTTCACCAACCTCTTAACTAAGAGTACCCAGCGGATGTATAATATATGTATGAACCATGCACAATATGTGTATAATCACTGTTGTAATCTATGTACACCGGCTATGAAAAGTAAACAATGAATCCAGCCGGCTACTTCTGTGAGGATGTGGATATAGTGCCGAGCAAATTGTTGACTTGTAAATATACTCCGCCTTAAATTATGATTATTGTTGTAAATGATTGTTTCTTTCACTTCGTTTATCTTAATATCTCGTTGATCTTACTGCTTCTTTTTCATCCCTCCTTGAGCTGAGGGTCTACCGGGAACAACCTCCCTACCTTGTGTGGGTAGGGGTAAATAATGCGTACACACTACCCACATCCAGGATTATGTTGGGTTTGTTGTTGTAAATGACTTCTTATTTACTCCTTGAATAGCTTGATTTTGCTTGAATAAAATTAAGTGAAAGGTGAATTTTGAATTAGTGCTGGAATTGAATTAGATCATGTCTTTCTAACTAGGAAATAGTGTTAAAACATGCAATTGAGATTGTTGAAGTTGCAATTTTCCCATAGCTGATTAGAAATCCAACTCCCTCCTTGTGTGACAATCAAGTTATGATACTTTCTTAATTAGAAAAGTGAATCAATATAAACTTTCAGTTACAAAATGTAAATTTTTCACGTGTATGCTTGTTGTTCCTTTTCTTGAAACAAGTTGATTGCAGCATATATTGTACATTAGCATCATAAGTACCCTTTATTGAATAAATCATTTATATGTGGCTGGCTCTGCATGTGGATGCCAAGTGATGTAGACATAGGTTTCCTGATTTCTCTTTTTCTCCTTTTTCATTTTAAACTTTATTCTGTATATGCTTTTATTTTTGTTATCTACTTGTGTGTGGTCCAGTTAGTTCCTAGACATCTTTGTGTTTTGCCTGAATCATTCCCATTTCTAGTATGCATATTTTCTTATATATGGCTCAAGAAAGAATGGAACTTTATGTGCAAACAGTTAAATATCACATTCCTCCTCCTTGGGTTATTCAGTATGTATATATGTGTGTTAAAGCTGGTTCAAGTCCCACTATTTTCTCATGGGTAGGGAGGGTATGGTAGACACGATAGCCTTTTGATATATGTAAATTTTATATTGCTTTCCTCCTCTTATCAATCTGTATGACCTGATAATGTGTATAGTATAGCCAATAAAAATGCATGTAATCAGGCGTACTTAGTTCTCGGGCACTGCACTCTGCGAAGGAGGATGGAAAATCATTCTATGGGACTAGTCGCCACCCTGTTATCAGATTTGAACTGGATTTCTTTTCAGTGTTTGCAAGAGCAGTCCTTGAACGGGCCTAATTTCATTTGAATGCTGTATGTAATTTTGGTTTCACGTGTTCCCTTAGTATTTGAGCATAGAATTTACTGCATTTTCTTGAATGGGAAACCATTCTCTCTTGTCTGCATGCATATCTTGTGTTTATGATAGAATCTGCTCCGTGGAACACATTCTATTGTAGTACAGGTTTTCAACTAACAGATTTGTGATTAGATTCTACTCTGTGTTTAGATCACTCAGAACTCCAATGTTGAATTACCTCCTAAAATATAAACATTTTTTACTCTGTTGTTGCAATTCTCATCTGTTTATTTGTACGGATCTTAATAGGGTTTTGATTTTGATGAATACCCTGGGTCGTGCATGTTTGCTCCCATCTACCCCATTCTAGGATTTGAACGTCATCCTGAGTATGTGGCTAGGATCAAGGGTTATGCTTCAATGGCAATCAAGAAGTACTACCGCAAACGCAAGGATGTATGAAGATTTTTTCATTGTTATTTCCCCATTTTCTGCTGCCCTGCTATTCCTTCATTATTATTGAATTTTCGCCTATTGTTAATTGCAGGGGAAGGAACGCAAAGTTAAGGAGATTGTGAGGATAAATGCAGGTGGCCCTAGTGACTTTAACTTCTACATCACCTTTAAAATTGATAATGCTGGGAAGGAAGAAACTTTTCAAGCTAAGGTTGTAATCTTGATTGATGACACAATTGAGATTCCAATATGCAGGCGCAAAAAGGTCTAACTTGTTGCTGAAATATCTGTGGTGACTCCCTTGCGAACAAAACTTTGCTTTCTTCTACTAAACTAGAGCTTGTAATATTGGTTTTCGTATTTGCCATTGACAATTTATTGGCAAGGTACTCGTACTTTTTTCATGCTTTTGACTTGTAATGGCTCTAAATATAAATCCCTCAAACACTATATGCTACAGCCTACAAGTATATGTTCTCAGTATCTGAATAGGTTAGTAACAAGTTCACTTTTGAGACAGCTTTAGACTATTTGGCAATATGCTGGCAGAAGGCATGATGTTTTTTGATTTGGTTGGTTTTCTGTCCATATTTTGTCAAGATCACTTTTGAGATAGCTTTAGGAGCCGTTTGGACATGCCCGAAGTTGTGAAACTCATCAAAAAATTTCAATTCTTATGTTCAGTTTTACCAAATAAGCAAATCATAGTTTATAATAAAATTAATACGCTCCTAGAAGGATTTTTTGAAAAATAAAACATCAACTGATCGAACTTTAATTCAATAAAAAAAAATTGAACATGAGTTGTAGCATAACTATTTTTTAATATGATTCTCCGACATGATATGGACAGTCTCTTAATATACTATCAAATTGCAGATCTTTTAATATAAATGATTAGTAAATATATCTACCAACTTACGGATTTTTTGTTACTAAATATAACTTATGAGTCAAGTTTTCATTTTAAAAAATTTGAAATCATGATATGAAGTTGAAGTTAAGATTTTGTGCAAATTGCATAAATAAATGCTGATTTGAAATGCCCAAATGCCTACTTAGACAATTTGACAACAACACATTCGAGAGAACGCACACCTCAACATAGGTAGATGTCAAACTCCAGCAATATAATGTGATAAGTTATGCTGTGATTTGTATTGTTTTGATGATTTGACAACTAGGTACAAAGAACCAGATATGTATGCAAGGGAATATAGTTATCAAGTTATTTAGCGATATCATGAGAGATCAAGTGAGAGACCAGGTAAGGGATTTGATCTCTACCCATACAGGTCAAAGCTACAATTGTAAAGCTGCTGACACAGCTACGTATCATATTTATTGACCCGGTAATCCTAACATGGTTATGACACTTGCCTGAGATAAGGCAACTAGTTAGATGCAAGAAAAGTGACAATAGAGGTTAGTCGATTTTATGCTTCTGTCATATCACTATTTTATGTATTGTAGATGCTAATCTATAAAAGCATGTAAAAAAGATCATTGGTTGCAAGGCATAGTAGCTCATTTCAATTGGAATAATATTGGTGCTTCTCTGTTTATGAATACACGAAGAGCCGAAAAGGGTTCGTTTAATGTAGTTTCAGAAATAAGCAACACTTACGAGAGTTCCCAAATTGGAGCGGAAACTCAAAGAAAAAGTAGACAAGAAAGATTCCTCCCTTCCCAAGTGAAGAAAAAAGTCTTTAGTCTTAGAGATTAGCACAGGAAAAGAGATTCATGAAGCTGAAGGATTCATCTGAAAAACAAACCAAGGAGAACTCATCCTAGATTACTAGGAAAAGAAATGTAAAAAGGGGTGCAGTTTCATATTTGTACCACAATATAGTGATTTGGAAACACGCATCCGCTGTGTTTTACTCACAAGTCACAATAACAAGTCATCTGAGAGTATATTAAAAGATAATGGAATCCACATTTTGTTTTACCAAATTATGATCCATAGGGAACACAATACAAACAGGAAATTCTGATGTATGTGAATAGATGAGCTAACCAACCCTAGTCCCTAACATTTAGGATATATGGTGCAGAAATTTGTCTTTATAGCATAGGGCGCAGCACCTTCATATTCTCTAATCTCCTTGTAAACAGATTTTTTTTTTTTGGCTAAAAAGTAGCATGAGCAATCTATCTTCATCTGTTGGAAATGTGGTACATTGGAGGATCGATCTGAACTATATTTGAGTAAAACAGGGCATAATCAGGCAAGTATGACATATTTGTCTTTCTAGGTCGTTAGACAGGTGCGTCTCCCACGGACTTGAGATAAAAATAAAGCTGGCTCCATAACTCTGCTTTCAAAAGTAACAGAATATATAGAGGCATATCCACTAAATAGGAATGAGGAACTGGACAAAGCTAGAAAAGGTACATGTTACTTGATATTTTTATCAAGACTGTTTGAGAAGCCAACCTAATTAACCATAGTGGTTGCACGGTCTTAAGAAACAAGCTCAAACATTTCTTTGACTTCAACTGACTACTATTATACATGGCTAGAGCAAACATTCAACCAGAAGTGTGTTGGCTGCTTACAAGTCTCGAGGCAATCCCAACACAACAAAAAGACTCGGTAAAGCACAACACATAGATATTATAGCCTTTAAGGGGAAGGTAAACCAACTATTCCTATAGATTCCAGTTTAGGAAATTAAGATTGCTGTTGACTCCTTTCATTCATCCTGGCAGCTACAGTCACAGAAGCAGCGACCCCCCCAGGAGTGGTGGACATGTCTTGTCTGTTGCGTATCTCCGCCCCCACCACTCCTTCTGCATCCTGCCTCGTCGCTGGCTTATCCGCTGGCAACACCGTAGTAGCACTCTGTATGCATGCAAGTCGTCATAATATGAAAGCACCATATAAGTCGTCATAAAAAATTTAGCCTAGGCAATACGCGGGTAAATATCTTTAGCCTTAGGCAGAGTAATATACACCAAATATACAAAGGCAAGTTCAAACAATCTATTATTTTTAGCCTTAGGCAGAGTAATATACACCAAATATACACAGGCAAGTTCAAACAATCTATTATGACGGCAAGATGTTTAAATCCCTAAAACGGAAGTAACAAAAAGTTAAATAACGTACAGTCGGTAAAAAAAAAAAGCTGGGAGTATTTAATTACTTACCGACAAGACATCTCCGAGCTTAACTTTGTCCTCATCTCTCATCATAGTTTCATTATAGGCCGCAGCCGACTGAGCAGTGGCTGCGACCCCGCCAGGAGTGATAACATTACTGCCTGTTGCTCGTATTTCAGCTGCTTGGATTGCTGCTGCATCGCACTGATCCACTGGCTTGGCCGGTATTGTTTGTGCAGTCGCTTCAAGAGCTTGTCCTATCGTGATCGCTCCGGCGCCTCCACCACCACCTCCTTGTTGCCGTCCTCCACCACCGCCATCGCCTCCAGTTACCCCTTGTTGCTGTCCTGTGGCAACAGCACCACCTTGAGTCGCCCCTCCAGTTGGTTGGATGTATTGTCCAACTACCTGTATATCAACACCAGTAGATAAATCTGGTCAAGTAATTAGAAACAGCAATTAATTTCTTTCGTTGGCCTTCGTGGCACCAAACGAGGACGGCGATAACCATAAGAATAAAATAACAAGTTTAAGTTTGATGTGTGTTGACGAGGGATCAAAAATAATTACCCAATTGGATCAGTTAATAATCATCAATAGTAATGTAGCTACCTAAAACAAATGACAAAAAGTAACCTGCTATGCTATGACATGTTACGGTACATAACTTAAATTTCATAACATTTTGGTGTTGTTATAATTTCATTTTGGTTTAAAATGTTTTAAATATATTCACCCTTATTTTCGCATTCCGAAAAAGTCTTCTCTAAATTAGAATTTCCTATGCGTACTTTTGCTATTTCTTTAATGAAATTTGATATGTACATAATACTATATCGTATTACTATATACTTCCATACTAGATATGCACTTAGTTATAAACTTACTAAAATGCAAATTCAATTAAAGGTTATTTAGACTAAATCCTTCTTGGACCAGGGGAAGTATTTAATAGTAGAACATTAATCATATGAATATTTGTCTAGATTATCCTTCTCTCTTCCTTGATTAATTAATAATTTTATGCTTTCTTGGAGTAATAATTAAAGATTGATTTTCTAAAATGACAAGAATACTTCGGATCAAAACTTTAACTACTGATTTATTGCTAAAAAGACAAATAAAATCATGTAACAAGTTCTGTAATTTCTTGCTAACTCCATGTTGTGCAAGGTTATAGTATAGATATATAGCATAGTATTCCATACAAAAATTTAGAAACGGAATAGCACCCAATATATTGAGATGAAATTAGTTACCACTAGTAATAAGTACTACTACAACGTTACCTGGCCAGCAACTGATTCAGTGATGATATTAGCTCCAGGAACTGCCGTCCCAGTAACCGTAACACCCTCTCGAGCTGCAACATCAGTAACATCACCAGGTTGAACTAGACCAGCACTCACGTTAAGATTAGCTGCTGATTGCATGGTAGCTGCTGGACCACCTTTTTGTGTTTTCCCGAGCACGGCGGTTTCAGCGCTCTGCATCATGGCTGCATCTTCTGGCTTAACTGCCTTTTCTCCAAGCTCACCTGAGACACCAAAAACATCACCATATTTGATTGGGTCCTGCTCACCCTGTCCTTGTTGCCTTCTTGGTTGTTCTTGACTCATTTTTTTAAAATTATTGGCTAAAACGTACACTGAGAATTAAGGGATTCACTTAGAAATCTAACAAGCTGTGCGGTATGGCTGAGGGAAAAGAAAGGATATAAGTATGAAAGAAGATGGAGGTATTGTTTGGATTGAGACGAGGGATTTTGGGACAAGTGGCTATTGAAGAAGTGTGGTGGCGTTAAAGTTATAGATGTGGCAGCTAAAGAGCCTAGGGCACTTGCATGTCAAACTTCACTTTTCTCATGGCATAGTGTAATTATCCACTGCTTGTGTTCTCTTATATCAGTCACATAAAGTTCACAGCAAACCAATTGCTAATGTTAATATCAACAACGTAACTTTGGTTTTGCTTGTGGTTAGCGTTACCATTACTTGTTTTAACCCCTTATAACCTTATGGTTGGAAAATATTCGAAACTTTCTACTTGATAGTAAGTTTATTGTACCGTTTGCACAATACAACAAGAATAATGTGACACTAATAAAACGTAGCTGGCACATTGTCAACTTGTAACTTTCTCAGTATCACCACAACATAAAATAGGAAATCTATTAATGGCGGCCGTGGAGCAGAGTTTTTACGATGTACTTATGCTTAAATTAATAAACAAATTCTCTGTTAGTACTTTCTTTTTGATCTACTATCTAAAAAGAAATATTATTTTTTATACTTAATACTTCCTGTATGACGTGGGATTTTTCGCTTTCGTAGTATAATTTTTTTCTCAAAACCGCAAAACAAATTTTTTCTATTATATTGGGATGAGAAAAAATACATTATTATATTTTTCTTATAGTTATTGAATAGCTAATTAAGTTCCTATTTTTTAAATTCAATTTGGCTTCAAAAATTAATCAAATAATTGACTTTCACGAAGTGAAAAACGCCACATAAATTGAAGCTGAAAAATTAACTATTTAATTTTTACATTTAGGTACGTATATTTTAAAAATTTCAATGAAAACGCCATCTATTTTTAATTCAAATTTATAAAACACAAAATTTCTTGCTTGCTTTAATTTCATATTTAGTGAATTAAATTTTGTATTCAATCAAACTAACAGGCATAAATAGGAGAAATACAACAATGTTACGAGCAGTGAAACTATGAGAGTTTCGGTCATGTGAGGCTGTAACTGAAAGTCCAGCAGCGTTGTCTTTGGAAATTTCTTAAAGCTCACGGCTTCGACCTTACTATAGTACTGTAGAATGTATTTGAACTTCTACCGAAAGAAATAGTTTTTAACTTTGTTTAGGTACAGTGTATTCTTATGAGGCAACTATCATTTTTTGATAGTAGATGTTGCATGTAATTTTTTTTTTTTTTGTAAGCTTTTAATTTCATTTTGAATGTATTGAATAACTATGTTGATGAATTTAGAGATGGTAAGTACAATGAATTAATTTTATCTAGGCTTTATGATGAACTTCTTAGGCTACTTCTAAATTAGTGGTGTGTCTTGTACATCGAAAGTGAAAGCTGGGTGCAATAGTACTGCAAATTGCCAAAAAAGACGATCCATTTCGGATTGGAGATATATACATATATTTACGCAGCTAACGGAGCTAACATAATTTAACAAAGTAGGAAACTTTTACACAGCCTAACAACTAATTACAAAGGGCAAAAACAAGAGGAAGAACAACGTCTGGCTAACTTTACAAAGTGATATTAATATTAATATTATACATACATGAGCCTAGCTCAATTAAGAACTACTTTCATTCAACCTTGCAGCAGCAGCCACAGACGCAGCTACTCCACCAGGATAAGTTGTGAGGCTCGGATTATTCCGAAGCTCTGCTTCCATAACCCCTTCTGCGTCTTGCCTCGTCGCTGCCTTATCAGCCGGTAATTTAGCCGTGGCACCCTATATATATAATTAAATCACAACAAAAACATCAATTATCACTCAAATATTTCACCAACTACACCTTAACCACAAAGCAGTATTATAATTAACTAGTTGATTAAAGTTGGTTATGTGAATCGTTCATCCTTGTTCTGTTCGATCTTACACAACTATCATAGTATTTAGAGAATTTGTCATAATTATTGGGAACAATTTTTGTTTTTGGTTGAATGTCAACTTACAATTATATCCTTAAATATGAGGATAAGTAGGGCAGAGTATACTTTTCACACACTTAAAATTAAGACAAAATCTCAAAAGAGGTAACAGCAGACTAGTGGTACAACCATTTGTTCCACACAATCAAGTTAAAATATACAGTACTCCCTATGTTTCAATTTGTGTCTGGCTTCTTATTTTAGTCGGTTTTCATTTTGAAAAGAATGTCACTTCCTACAATAATTTCCAATTCCAAAACCTCACATGTATATTTAAAATCACAAAAAGAATGTTTAATTACCAAAAAATCTTCCTTCAATAATTTCCAATTCCAAAACCTCACATGTATATTTAAAATCACAACATTCAAAAAGGAAATGTTTAATTACCCTAAAAAAATCTCTAATTCCAAAATTAAATATGTTTTAGATCACAAAATTCAAGTGACATTTTGGTACCAATATTTGTATCTATAGTTTATGATTTATGACTATAAGAATCGACACCTCCCTTTTTTCTTGAAGTCGTGACTAGTCGAACTACGGACACCTTATTGAAAGGAAGAGAGAACTTGATAATGAAAGTTTAACAATGTCAGCATATATAAACGTAAAATCCATCTTATAATGGAAGGCAAAAGTGTGCAAGAGTCTTACAGTCAAGACATCATTAAGTTTGATTTTATCCACATCCTGAGCCAACACCTCATTACCTGAGGCTGCTGACTGAGCTGTGGCCGCTAATCCTCCGGGGATAATAACGCTAGAACCGGTGGCTCTGACTTCAGCCGCTTGTATAGCGGCTGCATCGCTCTGCTCCACCGGTTTCTCCCCTGCTGTGTGGGCTGTTGCTGCCAGAGCTTCTCCTATTGTTATGGGCGCTTCCTCCACATCTATTCCTCCTACTGCTGCTGCTATTACTGGAACAGCCTCAACATATTGCCCCAATACCTGCAATAATTTCAAATACATGAGTACCTATTTTAGGTTTATAATAATATAAAAACTGCTTAATATATTTTGTTTTCCGGCAAAAACGGGTTTCGGGAATATCAATTAAAGTTATAAATTTTTTATAGAGTTTAAAGACAAGTGGGCTGTATCCGATCCTTGAAAGTCCAAGGTGTGCGTTTGATTTGTAAAGCTATGGACTCAGTAATACAGTAATAATGGAAATCAATATTATTCAAAGCAATATTGTGTTCTTGAGCTTGGGATTGAGAGAGAAAAATAGTTAGGGTTACAAGTCTCAAGGATAAGATGCTCTTCCCTCCTCCCTAAGCTATCTTTATACAATCCAAAATAAGACTTTTCTCCATAGAGTATAAACGATCCTAGAGTACAAACGATGTGACATTACAACAGTGCCAACGTTCCCTTTGCAGGGATCACGCAGATTGCCATATGTGACTAGAGTTGGTGAAAGTGGAGGACAGCTAAACTCCCCAGTTACTCCTTCAGCCCCCTCCCCTCGAGCTTATATCTGGGGTCTTTTATCTTAATACACATATATAA
The DNA here is from genome assembly GCF_029784015.1 of Lycium ferocissimum. NCBI lineage: Eukaryota > Viridiplantae > Streptophyta > Magnoliopsida > Solanales > Solanaceae > Lycium > Lycium ferocissimum. The sequence goes on along the minus strand of NC_081342.1, from coordinate 10,241,125 downwards.
TTTCCCAAAGAAGTCATGAACTCTTAGAAAAACAAACTTAAATAATAAGGGACAAGGAAGGTGGCAATATTTCAATTTTCAGAGTGACAAACATTTTCTGCAGGTCATGTCTACGAAATTATTGATCAAATCAACCATTTGACCACAGATAAGATTCCAAATATTTGAAATATCATTTGAAGATTACATGTTATGTTTAACACATTTTAAATACTTGCTATGTTTATCAAATTTGCTCATTATAAAACATAAAACAGAACTTGAATTTTCAAAAATAGGTTGCAAGAGTTTTTCGACTTTTTTCCGTCTGTATTTCATGTTCAAACACCATTTCAACCTCCAAATACCCTTTTCGATTGCAACTTCAGATCCTACAATTTATTTATTTTTCAAATCTCAACCAGACTCCTGTTCAAACGTCTGTTAAAGATTGTAGTCACTTAACCTTAACTAAATTTGGCGACTAGTGTACTTGATTAAACATTAACCACATACTAACAAAATCCTTAGAACTTATAGTCCTATGTAAACAAATCATCACATCTTTAGACGTCAGAATAAAATCATTAGATCCTATGTAAAGAAGTCACAACATTTTTATAATCAAATAACAACTTGTCACTAGGAAAAACGAGAAATTTGAAATCGAAGAGTACTTATATACCTGTCCAGCAACTGATTCTGTAATTATACGTCTACCAGGTACTTTGGTTTCAGCTACAGTAACACCTTCATCACCAGCAACCTGAGTGGAAGCCTCATGACTAACAAGCCCAGTTCTTTCGTTTTTGGTAGCAGCAGCCTGCATGACAGAAGCAGGACCACCCTTTTGGGTCTGACCAAACACCATGCTCTCAGCACTCTGCATCATGGCTGCATCTTGTGGTGCAATTGGCTGATCAGCTAACTCCCCTGTTACATTAAAAACATCTCCGAATTTTATGGGCTCTTGCTGATGCTCTGTTTCAGGCCTTTGAGGTTGTCCTTGACTCATCTTTCTTGTTTTTTTGATGCTTTGCAGTTTGTTGATATGTGTGTATGCTTCACAATTTTTTTCATGCTAAGGGGTTCATATATTTCGATAATTTTCTTCAGTTGGTAGGCGTTTTTGAGTTAGAGTTGCTCGAGTAAGTCAATGGGTGACACGTTGCAATTCTGTGCAAACGTGGCGGATTTATAAGCAGGAACGGTGACTAAGATTTGTGACTTTGAATGTTCTTGAATAGTCAAGATAACTTACTGGGAAGTGTACTTGTTGAGTACTAAACTGGAGTATGAGAATGTTACGTCACTAAGAAATCGTGTTTAGCTTCGATTATTCCGATTATTAGCAGTCTTCATGACTAACTGGTTATTAAAAAATCAGATTGATGGTTATAATCAGGATTACAACTTTGAACGAGACCTTAATTTTTAGTTCACGTAATTAATTTTGCTGTATAAGCAAGTCTGAAAACTCTTTTTATCTTAAATCAAGTAAAATGATTAACAACAAAGGAATAACTCGATGTTATACAGCTATTTTTGCATTTTTATGCCAGCTCTCTTTAACTAATTATGGGAGGGAGCAAACATTTGCTATCATTTTTACTTTTTCTTGTTAATTTTATGAATTGAGTTATAATATCACGCAAGCCGATGAACCTATCAGATATATAGTAAACTGATGACATATAATACACATGATCAGTGATCATGGCCGAGAAAGATGCGCAATCTTGCTTCATATTGGTCAATTCATTTCTTTACACGACTTCGTTTTCCTTCATTTTTGTTACACGACTTGAAACAGATAAGTCAGCTATAAAAACTATTTTTATCAATCGAGTAAGTAATTTTAGACTAGTTTATCATTTCAAATTTCAATACGTCTTAGGAGTATATGGTTGTGGATGTTGCAGCTAATCACAAAAGTTATATGAACTTCCAGCATCGGACAGAAAAGCGAGAGCAGAATTCAATTTTTCAGCTTCCTTCAAATTTCTTAGTAATCAGTAATGGGCAATTTGCAGGATTACCCTTCGCTGAGGGTGGTCTTTAATTTTTGTCCCTTAAATTGGTGGTCTTTAACTATTGCCCTTCGCTAAAAATTCGCGATTTCGGGTTTGAACCCCCCGCTCAGTCAAATTTTTTTTTAAAAAAATCGCAAGGTAAAGTTTAAATTCGCAAGGCAGAGTTTTGCCTTCAAAACTCTGTCTTAAGGCAGAATTTGCAAAATTATATCTTGCGAATCCGAATATCTGCCTTTCGATTTTTATTTTTTTTACTGAGCTGGAGTTCGAACCCACAACCTCGGGCTATTATGCGACAGGCAAAACTTAAAGACCACCAATTTGAAGGGTAATCCGTGCAAAAAAATGATCAGTAATAACCGGGGCCGGCCTAATGGTAAGGCAAATGAAGCTTTTTTTTGTGCGGATTGCCCTTCATTTGCGGTGGTCTTTAAGTTTTGTCCTTCGCCTAATACCCTGAAGTTATGGGTTCGAGCCCCAGCTCAGTAAAAAATTACGAATTTTTTTTTAGCGAAAGGCAAAAGTTAAAGACCAACCCCAAAGAAAGGCCAATCCTGCAAATTGCCCCAAATGAAGCCTTTGCCTTAGGCCCCCAAATATTTAGGGCCCTAAAATTATTACAAATATTAGATATTATATTATATCATTATTATATATATAACACATAATTTGTGTATTATTATAAATATTAATAATTAAAAAAATTAAACTTTTATTTTAGTTTGATTGAAATTGTACAGATGAGTGAGTAAATAACAATAAAAAAAATTCATTAAATTAAATAGTATATTAGTATTCCTTGTTGATTCTAATTTTTCTTTCTCTATGTACACTCATTCTCTCACGTTTTTAATGATTTTATTTTCGATTTTTCTAAATTAGCTATTTAATTTTGTCATGTTTGATCCATGCATCAGAAATTAAGTACATTTGTCTTTTTTTTTTTTTTAAACTTAAAAATCACTAAAAGCAAGTGACATAAAGTTGAAAACTCGATGGATAATAGGCCTGTTTTTCTACGTTGCTATACTTAATTACCATGCTTTTGCTTACGATAAAGTTCAGAATTGTGATGTGCGTGCTCTTACCGTTAGATAAAAAATTTGAGGGTTCTTTTGTGTCTCATTATAATTATATGAATTTTACGAAATAAATTTAGGGCCCTTTTGATATATTTTCGCTTTAGGCCACCAACATCATTGAACCGCCCTCATAATCACTTCTAATATCTATCAGTTTCTTGTTGATAAGGTTAACAAGACAATCATGGCTATTGAACTACAGTATAAATCTCTCTCACTAGCTATTATTACTAAGTACTGACTTACTCCACTGGTATTGTCTTATTGAGAGATCGATCTACATACATACATTACTTACGCTATCAATTTGCAGTCATTTTGCACTGGCTACAATCAGAGTACAAGTTTCTTGGAGGCAATTGCAAAGAGAAAGCATAAGTAAACAACACAAGTATTTTCAGACCAATAGGCAATTTACACAAGGTCATCATCCGAGCTAATCTTTCCTAAGGCCTGTGGGTTTATTGTACTCTAAAACTTATGGCTACAAAGTACGCGAGACCAAGTGTTTGGTCACTGTTCAGGAGAGAGGAGCCGCACTGCTTACCTCCAAACCATTTCCTGCAGATTGAGAACCATATATTACTGAATTGAAACTCCGATTACAGGTAATTTACCAATCTCAAAGAAAAAAACTAAAAATTTGATGACCAAGAAATCTGTTTGGGGCAAACTCTTAGGACCAACTGCAATCTTTAAAGCTCGGGGATAATGGACCGGCCCCTCTACCTTCTCCACTTAAATACTAGGCTTAATTCACATGGCGCAGGACTTGGACTTGTGACCTAAGTCTCAAGTCCCTCAAACCTTTGCTAGTTCAACTTCAAAAAATTTACCTAATCAAGGGCAGAGCTGCGAAGAATTTGATAGACTAGCATGGACATCAGGTTAAGAGACTCAAAGGAGTATAAAGAACATCCATTTTTCATGTTTTTTCTTCTCTGAGGTTGAGTAGATAGTCATCCAATTTCATACACTTAAAAGCACTATTACCTTGGAAGCAGTGTGATATTAGCATATATGAATAAAAGGAAAATCTCACCATCTGGATCAAAGAAGAAGACTTGTTTGGTCTTTCCATCCGGTTGAGTCCTCTCGTGAACTTCAATTCCTTTCTCCTAAATGGCAAAGTTAAGAGAAAAGCAGTGATGGGCTAGATCCATTAGTCATGGATAACTCAAAATCAAGAAAGAAACGAATTTAATGTAACAACTTGCAAATGCATCTGATCTTGGCAAACCCATATCAAGTTTGGTTTTTATAGTTATCCTTATAAAGTTTCATTACTAAAGTAAGTTCTTGAACATTAGACACTGGTCTACAATTCATGCTTGTTTTAACATTATCTAAAACAGATACAGCTATAGCTCTATCAATGGATATGCCTTTAATCTTGGCAAATCCATATCAAGTTTAGTTTTTGATATTGACCCTTACTTCATCACTAAAGAAATTCTTGAACATTAGATACTGCACGCTCGTGATAACATTATCTAGAACAAATACGGCTGTAGCTCTGTCAATGGGCATGCCTTTGATCTTGGCTAATCCAACATTAAGTTACGTTTTTGATATTGACCCTTATAAACTCCAGTATTAAAGATGTTCTTGGACACTAGACACTGGTCTACGATTCATGCTCTGATTAACATTATCTAAAACTACTACAGCTATAGCTAAGCAAATAGAATATTAGCTATCAGCACATGACATTATTTTATCTAGCTCTTAAAACACTGTTGCCTGTAATACCAATTCAACTTTCAATTGCTACATCTCAGCTCACAGTAAACAAGAACCTAATGCATTTCTTTTAAATACTCCCAACAAATAAAACAAGACAGACTTGATTCAATAGTAAGTAGAACAACTCCAATCCCCTTGGTAAACCTCAAAGAAGCAACATTTTAATTAATCAACACATCTTCCTATATGGCTTTTCACATATCTCATTCAAAGGAACCTCATTTACACAATCTTATTTTCAAATTTCCACTACAAGAACTAACATCATCCATAAGGGTAAAAGAAAAAGAAAAGGAATAAAAAAATCATCAAATTAAGGATGATACCATCACTTTGACATCCACATTTCACATAATCATCAGGAAACAGGAAAATCTAATACTCAACAATTAATTAGGGGGCTAATTAAACCTTGAGGGTCTGAACAAAAGAATCGAAATTGGAGACTGAGAAGCAGACATGGTGACCTCTGGGCAGATTCTTCGGGTCAGCAACGGCTGACGTGGCACTCCATGGACCTTCTGGAAGCTTCGTATTTGGGTCCCTCTCAATAAGGTGAAGATAGAAAGATGGTGCCAGTTTCAACCATATCACATCAAATTCAAATCTTGGAGCTTCAACTTTCTCAAACCCAAATATCTGCCATAAAAAAAAATAAAAAAAAATCATTAATTAACTACTACGTCTTAAATTTTTGTTAATTTTGTGTTTATTAAACAGAAAAAATATAACCTCAATGTAAAATTGGGCGAGACGTTTGATATCAGCGGATTCTCGGGAGACATGATTAAGGCATGTTCCTTGTGCTGCCATTTTTTCTACTACGTTGGTGTTGGAGTGTAGTCTCGATGGGTATTTACGTGCTTTGCTTAATCAACTAATACGTCGTCGTTTTGGTGGGTTAATGGAAATAACTGGAACATTTGGCTTCTATCAAGCTACCTCTTCAATTTTGATCTGAAGTGGAACTTGGATTATCAGTGGCATATGGGTCATTTGCACTTTTGTCCCTATTTTTTGCTGGTTTTTAATTTTTGCCTCTCAAGATAACTAATTTTTTTGTGGGTTATAAATTTTTATTTTCGTATTATAATGTTTCACGAAGTTATGTCGAATCTTTTAAAGAATTTATCTCGTTAGAGTTCTATTTTAAAGAACAAAAATTAAAGACCAGTCAATTTAAAGGACAAACCGTGCAATTTCTTCGCGACATATGCTAAACTTTGTATCATTAGTATCGTCCAATTACAATTTGTTTGGGTGTGGAACTATAGGATTTTTTTTTTTATTTTACTTCCCATACCAAATGGTAGTGCTTATTGTATATTCTTATTCTTTTTAGGGAGTCATTTATATTCATGTATGTATAGAATATATTATTCATGGAAACTGGCGTCGAGTGACACCTTCGGCTCTTACTTATAAAGGCTTGTCCACTACCATTGAATGTTGATCGGTTGTTTTTTTTTGTATTCGAAAAATATATTTTAAAAACAGAAATCAAGTAAAATCAGAAATAGAGAAGTAGAAGAAATAACAATGAACAAATTCAAGCCTACTGAACTTACAACGTGTCCTTTAGGAACTTAATTGACTGAGTACCCAAGGTTGCATATTATTTCCTCTCATGATAGAACGGATTATTATCACTGATATAGCGGTACCTCAAACACCGGTGTGCAGCGAACACAATGAATCGGTCGAATCACACTGAGAATTTTATTGTTTTGTGCAAAAAGTATAATGCAGAAAGAAGAGAGATTGCAGAATTTTTCGTATGGAAAAAATCTGAGAAAAGACCAATATTTATAGCATACAAAGTAAACCAGTGAAGAGATTCACACTCATTCATAAAATCCCAACAAATCATAGAAACATATTTGTGCATTACAAGTTTATCGTTTTTTTTTTTTAATGAAAAGGTAAATTTGACTATTTGAGTATCTCTTATTATGTGGTTAGACAATGTTTTTTTTGTTTTGGGTTGCCAAAATTTTAGGACTACCGGTGAGGTTACACTCGATAACCTTACAAATAGGTGGTCATCAAGTAAATTGGTGGTCTTGACTCTTGAAGTTTTAACTATTGACTTGTCCCTTGTGTAAACCTTCTGGAATAAAAGTCAAAAACTTTTTATATTTGGAGTTTTGCCTCTGAAACAAGTGTGGTCAAAGTTCAAAACCATCCACATTTAAGATCATTTTTGTAAATATTGTCCGAGCCATTTTTATAAATATTATCCGAGCGCGTGAAATTCATCCTTAAAATTATATAAATCTAGAAAGAAGTTTAGGGGATAAAACTATAAGCCATAGATTTCATTATTGGAAAATGAAAACTAATTACAAAACAACCAAGTGGTTACTTGAGAAGTTGATGCTGTATATAAAGATATTTGGGATCTTATGCATTTTTTTGAATTTAAACGTTGTATATATAGAAAAACAAAATGGCACATAATGTAGCTATTTGCTATTTTGTATCTTGAAAACATACTCCTAGTTAGGTCTGCTGTTGTATCGTCATATGGTTACTTTTGTACGTGCCAAAAAGATATGGCTACTTTCGTTCCTTTATAGGTAATGGAATATTGCTTGCTTTGGAAAAAGAATCCTTTTTGGCCAATATAATGAATGAAAGTAAACAAATTTCACCTTAATTAATTTCATTTGCAAGATTTATGATCATATTTCCTTATTTAAGCATATCAGCTAATGAATTTCACTTTTCCTCATTTTAATTTATGTGGTAGAAAAAAATAAAAATAAAATAAAATTATCACAATTCATAATATTTGTATAATTATTAAAACTTCTAGCATGCCAAAATATTATGTAACTACAAAAGCATATCAGTAAAATTAAAAGGACGAGTTTGAATATACCTTTTTCTAAAATTTAGAAAGTTATATAACTTTATTCTTTTGAAAGCTAAAATGAAAAAGTAGGCCCGTCACATAAATGAAGTGAGTTAAAGTACTCTCTCCGATTCAAAATAAGTGTTCATTTAGCCTTTAACATATTCTTTAAGAAAAATTAACTTTTAAAAAAAAATTAAATATTTCAACTAATCTATCCTAAATTAAAATTTGCATATTACTATTAACTTGACGCATTAAAATCTGATCACTTTTCATTAGAGTAAATTTGAAAAACTAAAATTATTTTAAATCAAAATAAATAAATAAATTAAGTGAACACTTATTATGAACCAAGAAAGTAATTACTCCATTAAAGACTTGCACATTTTTCTTCATCTCTTGAGTTTATCAAATTCTCTAAAACCCAATGGAGTCCGTGGATCATTAAATAGCACTTTTATCACTAATCACTGACACTCTGTCCGAGTTCATCAGAGTACTATACATCAAAATTCCAGCTTTATTAACATCTTAATCTTGATCATCTCTTCTCGATTTTTTCTCTTCATCTCTCTCTCAGCTGCAACAGCAAAAAAAAAAAAAAAAAAAACATTGTTGGTTTCCTTCGATTTGGCCTAAAGTTCTCACTCTCAACAGTAAGTTTCATTTCTCTTTTTTTTTTAAAAAAAAAAAAAAAAAATCTTGCTTTTAGCCATTCTGATACCACTACAGGTTCAATGCATGTTTATTTCCAGGTAAATTTAAGGTTCATTTTTGTTTTCTTTTGATTTCAACAAGGATTAGAGAAATTGGTTAAAAAAAAAAATGAAATATTTTTTCCTCTTTATAAGGTGAAAGAGAAAAGACATGGAGTTAGGGTCAAAATTTAGGAATAAAAGGTAGTGGCTTGGTAATGTGCTCATGCATTGTAAAGGAGATTTATTGCTTTTGAGTAGAGCACTTTTTTTTTCTTTTCCATTTCTGGTCAATTAAGTGGGAGGAGAAACACGAGGTTTTAGGTACAAATCACAAAGGCAAAAAATACTACTCTCTCCGTCCTTATTTACTTGTCCATGTTTTACGTGACACGCCTCTTGAAAAGCAATGAATAAAATATTAGTAGTAATTTTTCTATATCACCCCTAATTATTATCTCACTCATTCGGAAATGAAATGGAAATAACTACTGGTAAATAATAATAAGGGTAAAATAGCTATAAAAGGGTAAAATAGCTATAAAACGGTAAATTATCTCTTGATTTTCCAAACTGGATAAGTAAAAGTGGACATATGTTTTTAGTATAGTGGACGGAGGGAGTAGGTGATTTCTTCTTATCTGTCTAAGCTTTGATGTGTTGGTAGGAGGTAACAGTACGAGTGGAATAATCTAGGTGCACATAAGCCGATCCGGCCACCATTGTCTAAAAAAAAAAAATCTTTCATTTTTGGTCATGCTGCAAACCATCTAACGCACAGTTTACACGCCCTTTTTCCACATTGAATGTACTGTTGTGAGTTGTCTGATGTCTTGGGTGTTTATGGGTAGTCTGACTAATTTTAAATTGAGACAAATTTTTTTTGATCTTTTGAAACAATGCTTTAATATCTAGAAGCTACATATACTATATAAGTGTGCAAAATTGTGGCACAGAAATGTTTCTTTGATTAAAGATAAGATGTTTAAGTTTTACTATCAGAAAGTAAAACAAGACTATTAATTTGGAAAGAGTACACATATTTTGGCACCTTTTGCACAAATCTAAATGCACAATGTGATGAATAATACTGTTAATTGATCTGCCTTTAAGGTGCTAATTAGGGAGAAAATGGGTACTGTTTGGTTTTATATTTTCTGTTTCAAATCTCTAGTCTCTCACTTGTGTACAACATTCAAATTTTGCAGGTCTCTTGATTTTTGTCTATCTTTTTTAAACAATGGATGAACTTCGTTTGGTTCTCTCATAGCTGTAGTGCAGTGTATTCTGGCTTTTACTATCAATTATAAGAATAAAACTAATAGTTCTTTTCATAATCGTGGTTCTTTTCTCTTGGCTGGCTTCTTGATTGCCAGGTTTTTTTAATTTACAATTAGCAATACATTGTATTAGAATAACGGGAGATAGTCCGCGATATTCACTTTACTGTATTTCTTCAGCATAGATAGTTCTCCAGTTTCCATATCAGGATTCTTGAACATAATCTGTGTTGTGCATTTCTTTCAAGTTACACAGGAGGAAGTGCATGAATTTGATAATCCAGCACCTCATTATGCATCAAATAGTTCAAAGCACTTTCTAAGTCATGTTTTATATATAGATCTTAGTGTATCATACTCATAAAAAAATAAAATTAATTCAGTATCTTTATCATGTTCATAGTGGAAGATGGCGAGAAGATTAGCACATCTGAGACAAACAATGTCTGCATGACTCCAAAAGAAACAGATGGTTTTCAACTAAGGCCTGTTGCATTATTGGAGTCAGGAGAAGGGTTACCTTATGCTCCTGTAGATTGGCCAAATCCAGGTGATATTTGGACTTGGAAAGTCGGAAGAAGAGTCAAAGCCTCAGGAAACTTTCAAGATAGGTACTTAATTGCTCCAACAAGGCTTCAAGAAAACCCAAGAAAGAAAATGTGGTTTTTGAGTAAGCTATCTCTTCAAACCTATATCAAAACAAACTTCCCTGAAGCTGATATCAATGCTTTTTTCTCATCATTCGTTTGGGAAGTTCCAGCTGATTTCAATGCTTTTTTCACGTCACCCGAGGGCAAAGGTTAGTAGGAGAACTATGCAAATATCTGACACTTCATGTATTTTTAGGCTTTTCTGAGATATAATTTACTGTTAAGACTTAAGAGATAGATAAACTCTCTTTCTATGATTACACATTTCTGTCTCTTGGCCTCACTTTCTTTCCATTTGTTCTCTGTATAGGAGCTTTAGGCTTGAAAAGTCACAACCACATTAGCGTAATAGTTTTACATCTGTTCCATTCTTTTGTCTAATCTTACTTAATGTCTAGAGCATTATTATTGTTGCGCTTGGATATAACTGTTTACTTGCGGCTCCCTCTTGATTTGATTTGATTAGGTTCTGTCATAGCTCTGTTTCAAAGCACCATACCTGTGACATTACTTGTTTCCTTTTGGTGTTAATCTCATGCTGGAGTTTTCTTGTCACTCTGTGCTACTTCCTTGTTTGAATGCACCTGTAGTTCTTTGCTCTGAAGATTGTGATATCCAGCAGGCCATAATATTTAACACATTAGTAGAGGGTAGGAGCAGGAATCTTCTTCACATCCTTAGGCTTTCAACTAGGGGGCAAGTTTGGTTTAACTGATTAAAAGTAGTTAACAAGCATCAGGTGCTAAGAAACACCTTTAAGTTTTAAAACTGATTTTATAATAAGCAGTTATGTGTTGAATAGAAGTGCTACAACTAATAAGAAGCAATATACGTGCTTGGTAAAAAAATGACAATCACTTTTTCTGTTAAAATTATTTGAAAATTCCCTTAAAAGTGGTTTACAAAAATATAAATTTTGAAGTATCTTTACATGGAAAAGGATGAAAGGTAGAAATGGAATGAAGAGGGAGTTAATGGTTTTATTTTGGAAATGGTGTTTAGAGATTATAAAAAAGTACTAGGGATAAAATTATAAAATTCTTAGTTAAACCAAAAGTACTCATTACCTACAAAGTTGTAATAGGTTGGGGGTGATCAATTTATGGCTTCTGGTGGACTTTGGAAAAACACTTTTGGGGCTTATAAACCATGTAAGTGTTACAAGCTAATTTGACCAGCTTATAAACTTAGAGTCCGTTTGGCTTAGCGTGTTGAAAGTAGCTGATAAGCATCATCTGTTGCAGCTGATTTTGATAATTATGTCCTTGGTTACAAGTGATGAAGCTGATAATAAACCAGTTGATGTGTTTGGTAAAAAGTGCTAATATTTTGTTAAAATGACTAAAATTTTCCTTAAACTAGTAACGAAAAATATAAATTCACAATAGCTTTACAAGGAGAAGGACGAATAATGAAAATGGAATGGAGATGGAGTTAGAAGTTCTGTTTTGCGAAAGAAATTCAAGCATCACAAAAACTAATCAGATAAAAAGGTAAATTTGGTCGAATCAAAAGTGCTTATAAGTTAAAAATATACAAGATGGAGGTAACCAACTCATGGTTTTTGATTGATTTTGGCCTATAAACACTTTTGGTATTTACAAATGCGTAGGTAAGTCAACAAATGTTAATAAGATGGTTTGATCATCTTATAAGCTTATCCAAACACACTGCAATTGTTGTGTACTCCCTTTGTCCTATTTATGCGGCATACTTTCCTTTTTAGTTTGTCCCAAAAAGAATGAAATCGTTTCATAGTTAAAAACTTTAAACTTTTCATTTTACCCTTAATGAGATGATTTGTAGCCACACAAATGTCTATGACTTGTTTGAGGTCACAAGTTTCACAAGTCTTTCTTTCAATCTAAAACTTTGTGCCCAGTCAAAAGTGGTATAAATAGTCGCTCTAAAACATGAAAGATAGTAGAATATGATGTATTTGAGGATTAACGATGTTCTCCTTGGTGAGATTTAAGAAAACCTAATGTTTCTGGAAGAACTCAACAGATTATTCATTCAAGTGAGCGATGTCTGTTGTCTGTTACCATTCTCAAAATTTTTTATTTTTAAAAAAAAAAAAAAAAGTGAGCGGTGTCTGTTTATGTAATCATGTTTCCTTCTTGTTTTTTGATATCTTATGTTCTTTATTGGCAGTCTTCGGGAAGTGTTGTGTTTTTACACAATTCATTGCCTTTAGTTGCTCAATTTGGAGTCAACATCCTTAATCTTGCATTCTTGTTTTAGTTCTTGCTCTGTTCTTGAATTCTTCTTGTTATTTTTTTTTTTGGTCTGCTCCGGCCTGCTTGTTCTTGCTTTGGTCTCTTATTTATTCAATGTCTAGTGAGTTTCATCTAGTTTAGGGCCTGGTCAAGTGTCTCTTTTAATTCTTGTCTCTTGATCATGTTCTTGAGTCTTTAACTCTTTGTGCGATCTGATTGCATCTCTTGTGTTTTTTTCCTACTGGTTATTCTTTCTTGTCTAGGTTTATTCTTGTTGTTTTTCCCTCTTTTTGGTCTTACACCCCTCCATTCATTCAGGTCACCTATTTAATCTAGTTCTAGAATTAGAATTTGAGTGAGTTAATAGACTGCCCAACTTCCATGAATCATTAAAGTAGGACATCATATACTTTGCTTGGGGCACTTCAAATGATGATTTAAAATCTTAAGAGTATCCTTTCGTAGCACCCAAGGATGTAGCCCTAGTGGTCAATGAAGTGGGTGAAGAACCATGAGGTCTTAGGTTCAAATCGCAGCGGGGACGAAAAATATTAGTGATTTCTTTCCATCTGCTAAAGCCTTTTAGTGTGCAGAGTTTCTCGGTACCTGTGTCGATAGGAGGTTGCATGTATCCGATGGAATAGTCAAGGTGCGTGCAAGCTAGCCTGGACACCACCGTCATAAAAAAACAACAAAGAATTTGAGCCTGTCTCAGTTAGTTGATTAAAAGTACTCCCTCTATCCCAATTTATGTGACACACTTTTCTTTTTAGTTTGTCCCAAAAAGAATGTCACCTTTCTGTAATTAGAAAGAACTTTTATAATTCCCCTTTTACCCTTATTGAAATAATTTATAGCCACACAAATGTCTAAGGTTTGTTTTAGACAACAAATTTAAAAGTACTCTTTCTCTTAAACTTTGGGCATAGTCAAACGGTGTCACATAAATTGGGACAGAGGGAGTAGCTCATAAGTATCAAGTGCTAAAAAACAGTTTTAGGTGCAACTCATTTTATAAGTAAGCAGTTACATATTTGGATAGAAGTGGTGAAACTTAAAATAAGTTGTTGATGTGTTTGGTAAAAAGGTACTGATAAGCACTTGTTTTCTGTTAGATTAATGTCCTTTGAGCTATTTACTAAATGTCTAAAGTTAAAAGTACTTCTATATAAAAAAGACGAATGATGGAAATAGAATAGACAGATAATTAAAAGTTATGTTTTAGGAAGAGGATTTTGGAGTACAAAAGATATTAAGGATAAAATTGTAAAAGGTTTGGTTAAACTAAAAGTGCCTATAAGTGGTAAAACCATAAGTTAGGGGTGACCAACTTATGGCTTTTGGTTGATTTGGACTTATAAGCACTTTTGGTGTTTACAACTGCATAGATAAGTCCAAAAGTGCTAGTATGAGCAGCTTATAAGCTTACCTAAACATCCTCTTTATCCCTCTTCTTCATTTTTCTATTTTTCTCTATCCTTCTTACCTTTCTCCACAACACCTTAAGGTATCATAAACTTTTAAGAGTCTATTTTTCATTCTACGTCCACACAGGGACTTAGCCAAGAATACATACAAGTTGATTTAAAAAAATACTAGAATGTCACACCTAGGATTTAAATTTGTGATCTAAAGTAATTTTTGAACTCCCTTTGCCACTACAGTAGAATCTTCGCTTAATGTCAAGGGGATTCCACCATTTATATATATAAAAATTAAAAAAAATTAAAAAAAAACCATTTTCCCCTATTGGCAGTATAATTTTCCTGGCGAAGGGGATTCAATTGAACCCTCTTACCAACACCTAGCTACGCCCTTGCTTTCCACCTCATGGGGTTGCTTTAAAGATCATGAGATTTCATTGTTACCAATCTAAAAAGATAACAAGGCATTGTAGGATCCAGATCCTGCAACATACCATGTGAATGGCCTGAGCTCTGGCTTAGGTTGCTTAATATTGTTATTCCTTTAACATTGGCAAACTCCATTCCTCTTCATTATCCTTTCTATATTACTACAAGTTGGCATGTACTCTAACCAATAAATTTTGCCACCAAGTTTTGTCTGTTAATAGCGTTGTTATAAGGTGGCAAAGTACTGCATGCCATCCTACATGTAGTAACTTATCTCCACAGGATACGAGGTAGTAAACCTTCAATGCATAAGAATAATGATGAAAAGTAACCTGGCTCTTTGTTCATAGGTGTTAAAGATGTTGATTTTGAAAACTTTTAAGCCGTTTAGAAATATTTAGATCATATTAGTATTTAGTCATACATTAGAAACCAACTGAAGACAGCCTGTGTGAAGTTTACAGCCTTGGTCTTCACTTTGTCATGATACTAACCACAAAGTTTCAGTTCCAATTTTGTAGCCGATAATTAGCAGAACAAATATTTGCTTTCTGATATCCATGTTGATTGTTTGCCTCCGTATTTACTTGATGTCTTGATGATGCTTGTTTGTAAACCCTTTTTGTGGAACATGTTGAGGCACATATTAGCTTATTTATTATTCCTTGACATTTCTATTTGTACAATTCACATTCTTCTACAGCTGAACCTAAGCCCATTTCTCAATCACCTAGTCCTGGAAAGGCCCGTAAAACTGGTCAATCATCTAATTCTGGAAAGGCTCGTAAAACTGGTGAAGGAGGAGGAACTTCTTCACGGAAAAGGAAGTCCAATGTGAAGCAGCAAGGACGGTATTTATGGAAGAAAGTTCAGCCTAACATCTCTAATACCGATGTACTCGTAATTAAGGAAGAAACCGTAGAAAACAATGAAGCGTTCGAGAGTCCTCCTGTGTCTGATGACAATGCAACCATCACTCCTCTAGCCTGCCAGCAAGTAACTCCAGAGGATTTCGATAACTATATTAGTTCACTTGATGACATTCTGCTTTTGCCTCTTCAGAGAAGTCCGAGTATTATCTCTGGCTCTCGGGGAGAAAAAGAAATGACTGATTCTCGAAAGAAACTTGTTAATGTCCTACGTATTGGTTTTCCTGCCTTATTTACCTCTGACAAACTTACTGAAGTTACGACCTTGTCTTTGGAGCTTCAGAATGAACCTGACCTCAGTGATAGAGAGCTTTCAATGCTGAAGCTAATCCAAGAAATTCCACTGGCCAGCAATGATTTTCTAGAAGCTAAGCGAGTAGTTAAGGAAGCTGACAAATTCTTTGCTGGCCTCGAGGCTAAATTGACTCGTGTTACTACGCTAAGGGATGAATACAATGCCTCAAAGCAAGAAATAGCTCTACTTGAGGTTGAAGATATCTCTACTTCCTCAGCTATACAGGAAATTGATGAAAAGATTGCCGTCTTGCAATCACGTCGAGCTGCATTAGCCAAGGTTGCTGACAGAACTAACAAGAAGATGGCTGAAGCAAAATCAAAGCAAAGAAAGGTCATGGGCCATCTTCCAAAGATAGTTGATGAAATTCAGGTGGCTAACTCCCAAAGCTCAGAATGGAAGCTCAAGAAACAGAAATCGGCAGAGAAGGAAGTTGAGATATTGACCAAATTTGCTCCACTCAGGGGGTTCTCCATCTAATTGAACTTAATCTTGTACATGCCTTCATGTTGATTCTGTGTCTCTTGTTATTTTATGTTTTCAAGCCTCGGGAATTTGATCTACCCTTCTTTGCCATCTAAGGGTTTTCTGTAGGTTATCTAGTTTTCATGAATCTCTGATCCAGAGAGAGAGAGAGAGAGAGAGAGAATCTCTGATCCTTTTTTTAATGCATCTGCATTTCCTATGTAGTAATCTCTTTTTTCTTTTCTTTTCATCCTATGTAGAACTCTTTCACTGTGATGTTTCTGCTGTTTTAATAAGAAATGTTTAGGAGTAGTCTACTAGCCGAAGTGAAAGGCAACTGACTTGCAATTAAAATGCCACAACAAAAACATTAGTATTGTTCACCCAAAGTCATCGTCTGAGGTTTCAGGTATATAATTTCTTCTAAGCTCTTGGGCAGACGATGTAGATTTTCCTCTTAATTTTGGGGGGTGATGTATGATATATTACTTCGATAGCTTTTAGCTTGAGAAAAACTGTTATGAACGAGTATATATGAATATTTTTATTAGATGGTTCCCAATATTATTGAGGATCCAACTATAATACTGCTTTTTTCCTTTGTCGTCTAATATTTCTCGTTTCCACTTGTCTAACCCTTATAACACAAGGAATAAAATCCATTGCAATTTAATCCATGTAACAAATTGCAACCCCTCTTTTTCCCTTTTTTCTATATGTTCTCCGTCTTGATCAGGATTCAAGAGTAGTAACCATGCACTCCTCAGTGGATGAGATAGTAAATGTAACTTCTATAAATTATAATTAGCTTTTCCATGTGAAAATTAGATTCAATTGCAATTTCTATATCGTTTTTTATTTGATAGTCCTTTTTGATGAGGAGGAAGAATTAAATATGACGGTAGAAATTTACCCGTATATATGATATTTACACCAACTTCAATAAACATATGACACGTCTTCACATATTACTATTATATATTCAGACCTTAATATATAACTTAACAATGTGAATTAATATCCTTTGAAGTTAATTTGTTGCCCAAGGATTTCATTCTTGTTATGATTCACCTCTCCCCCTATATTGTTACTGCAGTTGTTAGTACTTTCAATTCTTTTCTCATCCTTGCCATTATCATCCTTGTTAGTATCATCTCCCTCTTCACCATTAAGAGGCTCAAATTTGTTATGAGTTTGTATTTGACCAGTTCCATCTTTATTTTCTTGCTGGCTATTTGTCCCCTTTTCAGATGGTTTCTCTTCTACATTCACCTTTGTGTCCTTCTTGGGGGTCCACCTATGCATAGGGCCAAACACCTTACTGCTTGTTAATGTCTTCCTAGGCTGAATATATTTAGTAAAACCATTGCTGCCTGCTATATGTGACTCAATAAGTGGCTGCTTCATTTTATCATCCCCTTGTGACTGATCTTGTATCTCAACCTTCTTATCATTTGTATTTCCACTTGTATCTTTTGCAGGTCTCAATTCCGGATTTAGAACCCTGCACTCAAGTTCATTATGACCCTGCAATTTGCACTCAAAACAGTATTTAGGAAGATGGTCATATTTGATGTCCACCACGACAGTCCTCTCTCCCCCAGTCTCCTCATTTATAATGTCCATTTGTACAGTTTTCGGAAGATCCGAATAGAGATCAACCAAAACTTTTACCCTAGCACAACTAGGGCGAGTCTTATTAATTGTAGCCAGATCAAGATGAAGAGGCTTGCAGACTGCCGCAACAAGTGAAAATAATGATTCCTTCACATAATAAGTAGGTAGCAAATTAGGGAAGGAAATCCACGCCATCACCTTAGTAGTCTCCTCCTCCATTTTGAAATTTGGATCATAAATCAAAGGTCTCATTTGATAATAATATCCATCCTTAGAGTTTAGATAGTACGAAGCCTTTGACGTAAGGTTAACAAAATCCTCCATCTGTGATAGACGAATTAAAACATGTTTATGCCTAAACACCCCAACTGTGCATTTACCTTTCATACCGCATTGAGATGGTATTATAGTTCGAAGTTCTTCAATTTCGGGCCATCCATAGGAGAATTTGCCTACCACAGCATATTGCAAGTTTTCAATAATATTCATCCTATTAACTTCATTTTCAGTCCATTGTATTCTTGGTATCCCATTAATGTATGTAATAGGCTTAATCTCAATAGGATCTACTTTGGGAGTTGTTTGCATCAGGTCTCTCATTAGCAAAGGTTTAGCATTCATATCAACATTTCCTTGCGTAGCACTTGAAGTTTGGTTATTCAGAGAAGGAAATTCAGCAATGGAATCAGTATTGTAAAATCATTTCTGAAATTTTGATAATTCAACTAAAATATAGCCGACTATATTATTACCACCTGGTTGTCTATGTTGGAGTAGCTTTAATATCTTTATTCAAAATATCCAACAGGCCAAAATTAAGCGGCTGAGGAAACGTTTGACAAACTTTCACATAACATATTGTCACGGCATAAGCTTAAAATGCATTTGGATTTCTTTGCATTTTTACCCCTAAGGTATGCCGCTCTTCTTTTTTTTTTTTTAAATAATTTGCATCCTAGCTATCGCTTTATTTTTTATGATATGCACCTTAATCTACCCATTTCATTACAAAATCATAATAAAGTTCATCTTGTAAGGACAAAAAAGGAAAAACATTTGAATGATTCCCCGAGTAATTGTACTATAGAGATTGCCTTATCTATATCAAAATATAAAAGTAAAACTATCTGTTTCAAATTTAAGGCCCCTTTGGACATGATTTCAAATCAGATTAATTTGAAGTTGAAATTTTATTTCGACATGTAATAATTTGGATTTTTTATGTTGTATTTTTTTTTTTCATAAACATGAAAACCTCACAATTTGTGAAGACTATCAAAACTCCCCCAAACTCTTATACAATCTTACCAAATGAGCAAATCAAAGTTTATAAACAAGGTATTGGAATATCCTAAGACGCACATTAATAAATACATATCTCCATGTTCCTTTTATAAATAGATGCTTGCATTACATGTTGTGACAAGTTTTCAATTACACATAGTTTTACAAAGACTCGCGAGTCCAAAAAATCAACAACAGTAAAAAAAAAAAAATTGCTATTCTTTAATAAAAGCCTTCCACATGGTATGGGTAATTTCTTTATGTCGAGCATGGATCTTTTTTTCTAAAAACTTTAAATGATAGGTCCTTTTTTTTTTTATACAAAATATAAACCTATGGGTCAAATTACATTTTGAAAAAGTTTAAAATCTCAACTTGAAATTTGAAATCCTACTTTTTAGAGAATTTGGGATCCAATATCATTATTTGAAATTGAAGTTAAAGTTTTGTGCAGATTCCATAAACAACGCTAATTTCAAATTAAAACTGGAAATCCTAGGGTCAAATGCAAATAGCCTGTTTGGCCAAGCTTCTAAAATCAACTTATTTTAAAAAGTGCTTTTTTCAAAAGGACTTTTCAAAAAACTACTTTTGGCTAAAAGCAGTTTGTGTTTGGCCAATTAATTTAAAAAGTATTTTTGAGCAGCAATTAGTGTTTGCCCGAACTTTTTAAAAGTGTTTCTAAGTGTATTTTTCTCAAAGGTACTTTTCAAAAAGTGCTTTTGGGCAAAAACTATTTTGTTTAGCTTATGAAAAACTGCTTCTGCTACTCCCCAAAAGCACTTATTTTTTTCTCAAAAACTTGGCCAAATACCTCACTTTTTTAAAATAAGCACTTATTGAAAAAATAGGTATTTTTGGAAAAAAAATAAGCTTGGCCAAACATGCTATAAGTATCTTAGTTTGATTAGGCATAAAATTTAAGAAAATAAGAGAAGTTTTTAAATCTTATGCTCTTAAACTAAAGAGGTATATAATGTACTAAAATGTCTTTTTGAATCTTGTGATTGTAAACAAGCTTAGAATACTGGAATTAGAGAATTTTCAATTATAGGAGAAATAATTATTTTTTTCAACTAATCTTTAAAAAAAGAAAAAAGAGTAGTACTCCGGAAGACGCTTGAATGAAACGAAGGGAAAAAGTAATAACGCCTTGATCTTTGACTACAAAGAATGTCCTAGGATTTTAATGTCTACTTTTATCATTTTACTTCTTTCTTTTTTTCAGGGACAATCTGATCGATATTTCAAAAGAATTTCTTGTTATATATGACTTTGAAGTTATTCTCATTTGTTGTTTATAATATTTCCTTGATACGACTAGAGCACCTAACCCCATTAGCTTTGGTGAAGTTTCTTGTAGCAATTACATCAAATACGTTTCCAACTTCGGACTTTTTTTTTTTTTTTTTTTTGTTTAATGGTTCGTTGATGTTTACTAACTATTTAAGAATGAATGGTATAAATAGATAATCTCTCTTTTAAAGTTCAACATAAATTTGTTGGTTATTTAAATTTTCATTTTCTTTCGTCAATAATTACTATGTATTAAGATACTTTCCTTTTGAGAAACATTGGTGCCCGGCCCTGAGCTTTACTTCAAGATCGAATAGGGGTTACATAACCATATCGACTACTCATTAAGAGTATCCTTACTTGCTAACTGATAAACGAGGGTGGAAAAGAAAGTTAAAAAAAACTTGATAACATAATAATTACCGCGCGAACTTTTCAACCCCCCCCCCCCCCCGTTGATAACAAATTAGCAAACTTACAGAATAGCTACCTTAAGATTGATGTAACCAACCGTAGCTATCTTTCCGATATTACAGCTCGTAGCTATATTATGGCAAAGTATGTATTAAATTGCGTGTATTTGGAAGTCTTCAAATACACAGATATGTGATATAGAACGTGTATGGTAAACACAAATCCCTGGATATTAGGCATTAATCATGCGTTAAATATGGAAGGTGAAATTAAATATTTTACAATCTCTTCTAGCAAATTAGATCCCCATTAATCACGCCTTTCTCCTTCTCTCTCTCCTTATTCTTCTTAGTAACGTAAAATCAAAATTCAAAAACATTAAAAATAGAGGAATCATAAAAAAATAGAGGTTTTGATCATACAAAAGGTAATTCGGAGAAAATCTTTTACAAATCAAATTCACTAAACAAACAGTTGAAGTACCGCTTTCGTTGAGCGCATTCCATTTGTTGCGTCATAAAATCGCATTTTGGTGAGTGATCGTTTTGTGGTATTTGATTTTCGATTTTATGTTTTATTATCTCCATTGTTATTTCATTTTTTTTTTTCTGAATAGTGAGTTTGCATCTAATTTTTATATTTTAGGCAGTGATTTGTTCATATCTACGTGTAGTGCGCAGCTTATCAATGTGATAAAAAATACACGTGACAAATAAATTCGTGTATGTTTTTTGTGAATCAGTGATGATCTGTATATTTGTTTGTATATTTTGTGAGCATGTATTTGTTCAGATTTTCGTGTATGTATGTGTGTTGTCCTTATGTATGTGTTAGTGTATTTGATGCACCAAGGAACTGCAGCTCAAAAATACACGTACATTCAAATCTGTGTCATGATTTGTATATATTTTGTGTGTGTTGATTTTCTCCATTGTTAGTTGTTTTCTATAATAATTCCGTATTTTATTTGATAATGTATTTCAGGATTTTACCAAGCACATTGAATTCGGTTGTTGGAAAATGTCGTCTATATCTTCGTTGGTTAGACACTGTGGTACTTGGAACGGTGAGAACCGTTACGTGAATTTCAAAATCGATGCTGTTGTTTTCAAAGAGTATTCGACATATATGGATTTGTTACAGACAATTGCAACTCAGTTAAAATTAGACACGACCACGGTAAAATATACATCAAATACATGGTGGAGGGTAGTGACATACCGATGGAAATACACAATGATATGGGGGTCAGAGTTTACGTGGATTTGAAGAAAGAGAATAAACAGTTAGCAATGTATCCTTTGTGCATAACTACTAATGATAAAAGCCTTAACAACTGTGTATCTGATAAAGTTGCATTCAAGGAGAGGTTTTGCAACTTGGATACACAAGTCAGTTCGATTCTATGAAAACAGTCGGGTGTGTAGACTTGGCGTCTTCAAGTTATGGCAAGGCTTTCGTATTTGAAAAAGACACCAATCTAATTATCGAAGACAAAAACCAAAAAGAGGTTGCTGTTGATCAAGTTTACAAGGACAAAAATACATTAAAGGTTGTGATGGCAAATTATGCAATTTCACATAGGTTCAATTTTCGTACTGAGAGGTCTAATGCAATAAGGTATGATCAAAGGTTTTATGGTGCGTATAATGTTATGTATTTATATTGTATAAGTAAATTTATTCTAATAATTTGTTTAATCAGAAATTGTGCTACGTATTAAACTGTTCTATCATATTATATGCCTTTTATTGACTGATGTATTTTTTACTTAATGTATTTATTTTGATCTGTTTATTTGTAGCTATACACTTGTGTGTGTGTGTCCGAAGAATGTGATTGGAAATTCAGGGCATCAAGTGTTGGGAAATTCGAAATGTTCTTAGTTAGGAAGTTCCGTGACAAGCATACATGTCCGCTAAAGGATAAAGTGTATTCGCAACGGCATGCCACAAGTTGGTTAATAGGAGGGATTGTTAAACCAAAAGCAGCCAACCATAAGAGGAAATACACACCTAATGACATAAATGATGATGTATTGAAGGACCTTGGCATGAATGTGGCTTACATGGTCGCTTGGCGGGCTTAAGAGAGGGCTATGAAGGACTTAATGGGTGAGCCATCAGAATCATACAATAAATTACCCGGATATCTATATATCATGGATTTGTCACACCCTTAATCCGATAGGGTGTGATGGGCACCACCCTTATCTAAAATGAAACGAACCCGCTGACTTTCGTAATACTCATAGCCATACTGGGCCCGCAAAACATAACATAAGCACATAATGAAAATTTTTCAGAAAACAAACATGCTTTTCGTTTTTTTTTTCAAATCAAATGAAATCTGCAATCGTATGAAATCTGTAATATGATGCACAACAGTACTTCGGCTTACGTAGCCGCTTGCCAAACAAATCTGTAGCATAATGCATACTAATACACCGGCATAGCCGCTTACAAAACAAATCGACATATCATACACTCGACACCGTCCGCAAAGTCTCTAACATAACCCCGTATATCACAACTTTAACACTCCGACTCTAAAGACTCCGGGAGAAAACGGAGCTCGTCAATCCAAATTCGGAACATCTCCGCTAACATCACCTACCATCCGCGGGTACCGCGTGCACGAAACGCAGCCCCCCGAAGAAAGGAGGTCAGCATATGTACCGAGTATGCAAAGCAGAAGTACAAAACGAAGTCATAACCGAAGTAAGGTGTCCAAAACGCGAGCATAATAACCCGAATACCAAAGTACTTACATCCGACATACAAGTCATACATAAGGGGGTTCAAAAGACAAATAGGATAATCGTAATGCCAAAATGCTCCGCTTTTTGAAAAACATTTCGTCTCATACATACGGAAAATCAAACACATCATATGAGCCGACATTAACCGAATGCCGAGGAACGTACGGCCCGATCCATAAATAATACGATAATGCCGAGGAACGTATAGCCCGATCCATATATAATATAATAATGCCGAGGAACGTACGGCCCGATCCATATATAATATAATAATGCCGAGGAACGTACGGCCCGATCCATAAATAATACGATAATGCCGAGGAACGTACGGCCCGATCCATATATAATACGATAATGCGATAACGTACGGCCCGATCCATATATAATATAATAATCATATCGTCATATTATCACATATCATCATGTCATCATATTATCATATCACATACCACATACAATCAGGGATCGTAATGGGACCCGGCGACGTAACGTGGTCGCCACCCATCCGGACGCCACAACACATCACACTTCGAAGGTTTTATATCTCCGAACATCTCCGTCACACATCATAACATATATACACGCACCCGTCAAGAGGGGCTCGCGCACGTACACATCATACTTCGTATCACATCATACTTCGAAACACATCATACTTAATAGTACGCACGATAACAACCTACGGATCCGTGAAGGACGTAACAACAACGCACGAGCGTAATCGTAAGTAGCCATACGATACAAATCATTATTACAAACTCAACAGGATCACCCAAGCGAACTATTATTTCAAAACCAAGACAATAGTCAAATCAAATTTCCTCCGAATGTCACTCGGAACATATCAAACCGAACTTCAGAAACCATAATCACGTATCAAATTCGTATGCATAAAAATCCTCATTTCAGACTCAACAAATAAGTACATAATCACACCTCGGTCGAAAATAGTCATATTAAACTCTTTTTTTCAAAAATAGGTCGTTAGAACCAAACATAGAAAGTCGCGGACCCACGACGAGCGTCAACCCAATCCGGCCCGCCTATGAAAGTCATAGTCATCATATGTTATCGAATCATTATTACAAACTCAAAAGATAAGTAAACCGATCGTACTTGAAATCGAATAATAGTCATATCATATCCTTTCAAAAAATCGTCGAAGTACATAAGGAAAGTCGCAGGCCCACGAACGGTGTCGACCCGAGCCGGGCCCGCCACGGAAAACATAGTCATCATACATTAGGAATCATTTACGAGCATATCAAAGCCATCCGTTCGTTCCGTGAAAGTTACGACGTTCGTAGTTACAAAACTCTTTTCAAAACAAAACTTTTGTGCAACTTTTAAAATTCAATCATACGAAGACATAAGGACCATAATCCGACTATATCAAAATGCGAACATCAAGAAACGAGTGTGAATCATAAACATGTTTAGAATTTCAATAGAGTTACCCCAAGGCTCATAACATATCATACCTTAGACATATCTAAGACATGCCAAAAGAAAGAAAGTAAGCTTTACATACCTCGATTGCTCTCAAAGCTAATCCAAATCAAACCTATGTCTCGGACTCCCAAGATCTACATAGCATCAATAGATTCCAACATCAACTATAGGCATTTAGAGTTCATTTCCAAACGAACACATAATTCTACTGGAAATTGGGCGACTTCCCCCGTAAATGCACAACCCCGAGAATTCAACTCGGCCAAATTCAACAACACCAACAATCACTCTAACAACATCAATCATTAATTCAAAAATGCATTCTAACATTAACAACCTTCTTTCACATAATGCGACGACATTCACTTATATTCAATTCAACCGCATATAACCAAACTAACACCAACACTTACACATTCACTTACTAATCCGAAACCATTCAAACAATATTCAAGAACACTTTAAACAATCCGCAAAATATTCCAAACAACCCAACCACTATACTATTCCACCCGAAACTTCCAAATGCCATAAGAACAACAACAATACATGTTTTTCTTCCAAATTCATAAACTACATCAATAATCCGCATTTTAACAACATCATTCTCATAAATTTAAACCATATTAAAATCACTTTATCTTCTCTAACAACTTACACACGACTCCAACTTCCATTTAAATCATTAAACCATCATTTTCATTATGGAATCCATATCAACAACAACCAAAATATTAAATAAAAATTAGTTCATCACTCCAACATAACCAACACCTACACGCTTCACTTCAACATACCATATTTCATGAATTTACACACACCACAACACATATAAACCATCCATAACATATGAAAAGAGGATTAAAACTTACCTTCTTCACTTAGTTCTTCAACATTTTCTTGTTCCCATGCTCCTCTAATTCCAAATGAAATTATATTCACGACTATGCGTTGCCCGGACTTCGATTGGTACTTCGTTACTTGAAATTTCACTCAAAATTCTCATTTTGTGAGGTATATTTGCTCCCTTTTTTGTGCTGAATTTTCTGGAAATTTTTGGAACTTTTTGGCTGAAAAAAAAATGATGTTTCTGTCCCTTTTAAAAAAAATGCCAAAGTCGGTTCACTGTAGCTACGCATCGTAGCTACCGTACCGCAGGTACCGTAGCGTGCATCAAGAATGCTGTTTCTCGTCGGCGCTTCAGTTCGTAACGTCTATAATTCTCTACTCCGATGTCCTATCAATGAACGGTTTGTTGCATTACAAACTAGACTCGACGAACTTCATTTTAGGACTTTGAAACACCTTAAAACTCCACATATACTATGAGATATGCGCCTCCAAAGTTGACTAAAATCCGTCCCGCGTTTCTCAAATTTTCGTCGAACTTATTTTCTTCAATTTGCTCAATCCCGAAATATTTCAAAATTCTCCATACATGATATTTATCACTTATTACACTAATAATGGCCATGTTCCCGTGTTTCAAAATATTCTTTCCCGATTACGACTTACGAGATCGTAATTCACCCTTTTTCTTCGTTGTTACGTACTCTCCATGGCTTGTGCCTTTCAAAACATCCCATTACTACGATGAGGTACATGTCAAACTCATGCTCTAAAAATGCAGGGTATAACACATACCCTAGGTCACATATGCGCAAATCCCACGACAACGATTTCCTGTATGTTTTTATAGCATTATATGCATTTATCAAAGGCTTTGAGTGTTGTAGACCCATTGTGGTAGTAGACGGGAGCCACCTTAAAACAAAGATACAACGACACATTCGTTTCAGCAAGCACACTAGACAGCGTAGGTAAGCCAAAAACACATATATATTTGATATGCAATAAATATTGTATTTATTAAATGAATATATACATACTGAATTCTTTGTTCAAATGCAACCGACGCGTGTGCAATATACTTCTTAGCATATGGCGTGATAGATTCCGAGAATGACAGGTCTGACGTGGTTCTTCGAGCGGTTCAGAGAAGCCTATGGAGCAGTGGCGGAGTCAGGATTTCCGCCGAGGGGGTTCAAAATATAAAAAAGTAAACATACGAAGAAGCCTAAAGGGGTTCAACATCTACTAAATATACATAAAAAATAATTTTAACCTTGTAAAAACAGTATTTTTTTCCGCCGAGGGGGTTCGGATGAACACCCTCGGCCGAACCCCCTCGGCTCTATATGGCTCCGTCACTGCTATGGAGTTAGAGAGAATATGTGTATCGTATCCGATAGGCATGAAAGCATAAACAAAACTGTATGCCTAACTTATCCAAATGTTCCGCATTACGCGTGCATATGGCATTTGTGGGGTAACGTATGTAAGAATTACAAGAAGAGTAAAGATGTTTTGAGTCCAGTGTTTTATGCAATGGCAAAGGCATACACAGAGGATGAATTTGATGAGTTGATGGCGAAGGTAGTTAATGCAGGTATATTCGTGCAGTATTTGAAATTAGCTAAGAGAAAAGTGGGCTAGAGCGTATGATCATTAACCGAGGGTGGACTATGACTTCGAACATAGCAGAGTGTATCAATCGTCACCTTGTAGCGGCAAGAGAACTGCCTATATTTGATTTTCTTGAAGAAGTTAGGAAGATGTTTAGGATGAAATTACACTAACCGGAGGAACGGTACATACACGTTCACAACACTATCTAAGAAGATTCAGGAGATGTTGTCGATAAATGAGTATCTATGTTTACGTATGACGGTATGTTTAAGTTCAATTCATTTAAAATATACTTTAGTGACCTGCAATTATCGTTACCTGTGTGTGATTTATTTGACTGTATTTGGCTAGTCAAATTTTTTCATCGTATCTGATGTATTTTTCTGTAATTGTCGATTGTAGGTTTGTCATGTATTTGGTATATTTTGGTTGTATTAGTCAAGTTCTATTTGTATATGTGTGTCATGTATTTGATTTTTTTTTTTTTAATGTAAAACATGTTCATAAACATAATGTTTTTATCTTCTGAAGATGTATTTATATGCATTCGGCTAAAAAGTACCTTTATGTATTTATCCAATCTTAAGGTAGCTATTCCTGATTTTTTCCTTTCATTTATTACACATCCTATCCTTTAAACCCAATCTTAAGGTAGCTTGCATCCGATGTTGAAATTCTACGGTTGCCTTTTTTTTTTTTTTTTTTTTAGTGTCAAGCATGTTCATGGACATAATGGTTTTATCGTTTGAGGATGTATTTATATATATATTTGACTAAAAGCATATTTATGTATTTATATTTATTTAATTGCATACTCAACAAATACAACTAATGACTTTGTGGGTGGAACCATCAACCGAATACGTGTACACACCATGATGGAGGAAGGCGTTTTTTGTTGTTTACTTGAAAAACAAAACTTGCGCTTGTTGTATGTTTCAAATAGATGAAATTCCTTGCCCACATGCGTCGTGCTCTTAAAAGAAAAATCTAAAGGCCGATGATTATTGCTCAGAATTGTTCAAACCGTACACTGTGGTGAAAACATATGATATACCTGTGGATCCTCTCCCTGACAAGCGTGAATGGAAGATTCCCACATACATCTCTGAGGATGTAGTTTTGCCACCAAGATACAAGAGACCGCCCGGTAGGCCGAAGAAGAAGCGTAATAAGCCATTAAGGGAATTGCTTATTGGTAAAAAAAAATGACATGCTTGCAGCACTTGTGGATAGTTGGGACACAATAGATGTTCTTGTAGTTTTGAGCCTCGAAAGAAGTGATTGTTTTTTTTTATTTACAGCTATTTGCATTTGTTATAAAAAATACGTTTTTTTTTTTTTTTTTTTGGCAATATTCGAATAAAGGTAGTCTGTTTAAATAGATTATTTAGTTCTGGATAATGGATCATGTGAAAATATAACATACATGAAATACACAGTGTGAATGATGTAATTTGTAATTAACTGACTGCGGTAAATTGAAAATTGAGTGACACCGGATTGTTAAGTTCATAATCCAACATAGGATAAACTGCACATGTATCTTGTGTATTTTGGTAAATTGTGTGTTTGGATATACTTAAATACATTAAAAAATGCTCAACTTGATGTAATACACAGTGTGAATGATGTAATTTGTAATTAACTAAATGTGGTAAATTGAAACTTGAGTGTCACCGGATTGTTAGTTGATAATCCAACATATGATAAACTGCACATGTATCTTGTGTATTTGAATATATTTGAATGCAGTAGCAACTTGATAAGTTCATAATCTAACATACGATAACACTGCACATGTATCTTGTATATTTGGTAAGTTGTGTAATTGGAAGTACTTAAATACACTCAAAATTACTCAACTTGATGTATTTTGAGATACCCACGAATGCAAAGAATAATAGCTGAATATTGGTAAATTGAGAATTAAGTGACCAGATTGTTAAGTGCATAATCCAACATACGATATAACCGCACATGTACCTTGTATATTTGGATATAGTTGAATGCATTAACAATAGCTAACTGTAGGCGGATACAATATTGGCAAAATACATGAAATTGGTTCGTTGAAATCAGTAATAATAGCTAAAGATTGTTAAATTGAAAATTGAGTGAAGCCAAATTGTAAAATACATCTAAAACCAAAAAATGTGTGCCAAAATAGGTTCACTTAAAACTAGTCACAAATCTGGTATTTAATCCAAAGTTATAAATCAATACTAATCAAACATCGATTGCATCAACGGATGCGTAATCTATGGCTGGCCTAACTAGTCTTGGTGGCACCTCATTGTCGCTCTGAGCATTGTCAGCTACCTTTCGTTCTATGTAGTCCCATAGGAGTGCACCATATCTAATACGCATCATCGTTGCATCAATTGTAGCCGGAACAGCTGCCCTTGGACTTCACAATGTTGCATCTAGATGCATCTTCCAAATATAGTTTCTGAAAATAGTTGCTGCTGTCTTTCTGTAAGTTTGTCCTCCAAGTCCTTTTTGATATTGTGGTTCATGTACGAAGCATATCGTATAGGATAAGTTGGAGGAAATTTAACAAGGAATTTAGAGGCCTGAAAGAAAGTCATACATAGATAATATGTAATGTAGGACAAAAACAACATGTATGCAATGTATGTGTAATTGAATATCTATGTATTTTAGCCTCGATTTATCAGTTATTCAAATACATAAAACTCATGTGTGTATTTGAATATATGTGTAGTTGCTTCTTATTTCAGTTGTAAATACTATTAGGTGTAAACTAAACATACAAGTGTGTGCAAATACATGTAATTCGTATGTTCAAATACATGCTTAGGTAACAAAACATACAAAAAAGTGTTCAAATACATACGTATAATCATTTCATTTGTTCAAATACACGCTAGTTGTAACAGAAACATATAAGTGCGTGCAAATACATATAATCATATGTTCAAACATATGATAATTAGTTAATCATTTGTTCAAATACACAGTTAGGCGTAACAAAACATACAAAAAAATTTCAAAAATACATATAACACATATGTTCAAATACATGATTATCAGTTCCTCGCTTGTTCAAGAACACATTTATACATGTGTTCAAGCACATGATTCGTTAAAAGATCAAAGTTCCGTGAATTGAACATCAAGATTAGCAAGAGATTGAAATATACTGTAGTTGTACACATACATTTATTAGCATAAAAACCATATATATTCAAAGAAATACCTGTTTCTTCGCAGGTAATTGCTCTTCTTGTGCTTCAGCCTCCACGACTTGTTTCCCCTTGCTGCCCGGAATAACATCAGTAATTTTTCTCCTCTTTGTGACTGTAGCCGAATCTATTTTCTTTGAAGATTTTGCCATTGGGGGATTTTGAACTCTTCGAGGATCATGAATATTCTTGGAACTCCTTTCACTTCCACCACTTTATCTAAGAAGAAATGCAACAACATCATTGCTGCCATAAATCCCCAAATCAAAAGAAGAAAATCTATATATTGAACCGTAAATGGAATACCTTGAGTAACCCTATTAGGTGTTGTTCCGTCTGCCATTAATGGATGTTTTTTAAATTATTCTTCAAAAACCTAACAAATGGAAGTTGAATAAGCTTCAAAATCTGGAAAATATGAAGTAATTATGAACAAAATACACTAATAGAATGTAAAAAACTTACCCAAACACAACTTTCCCCAATTTCCGCAACAATGATTTGAAGATGAAGAATCGTGAAGGAAGGTATTGGAGAAGAAAAAGGAAAGGATTGGACGTTGAATACGCTTCAAAATTTTTGAAAAAAAGAAGTTATTATGAACAAAATACACTAATAGAATGTAAAACCTATCCAAATACAACTTCCTCAATTTTCAGCAATGAAGCGAAGATGACGAAAACATGAAGCCGAAGGTAGTAGAAAAAAAAAAAGTCAAGGATTACTGTTACTGGAGAGTAGAATCGACGAATTTAATCGATCAACCGTTAAACGTGGGATTCGGGGGATATGGGGGAGGGTTTTACGCG
Organism: Lycium ferocissimum; assembly: GCF_029784015.1. NCBI lineage: Eukaryota > Viridiplantae > Streptophyta > Magnoliopsida > Solanales > Solanaceae > Lycium > Lycium ferocissimum. The sequence goes on along the minus strand of NC_081342.1, from coordinate 10,209,728 downwards.
TGTGTATTTGGCCCGCAACTAGAAGTTATTGATATAGCTATGTGTGGTAATTTAAAAAGTATTTTAGTTACTATTTATAATTAAATTAAATGGTAATTATTATTAATAAATATGTCTTAAGAGAAGCTACAACCAGTAAAAATTCCAACAAATTAATTACCGATCAAACATTTTCAATCCTCCGCCCTTGTCCTTCCTTGTTCTCCTTCCCTTCTAAACCCTTTCCATTTTCTTTTTTTGTTTAAATCATTATATGTTTAGGGGTCGTTTTGTATGAATATAAGGAAAAATAATCCTGAGATAAAAATTTAGTATCACTATATCCCTTGTTTGATTAGTAACCCTGGGATAAGTTATCCGAATTAAAAATAGTGCTGGGATAAGTTATCCCTAGCAGAGGTGGAATAACAATCCCAGGATAAAAAAAATGAAAATGACAAAAATAACCCCGAGGTCCCTCAAACCCTTATTCTACTACATAAGGTGGAGGGTATTTTTGTAAACAAACAACTTTTTCCTAAAATTTATACAATGCATTTTACTTTTAGTATAACAAACCAAACAATCAATATGAAATTATACTAGGATAACTTATCTCAACATAACTTCTCTTCAAATCAAACGACCCCTAACTATCTTTGTTAGTAATACTATTTTGTAAAAAGAAAATGAATAAAGTTAGGATGCAAATCCTAAAAGATGAAATGACAGGGCGCAATTTAAAAAAGGGACATACCTTTTGGATAAATGGTGCAAACCGATTAAGTTTAGTAACGCCAACTTAGGTTTTAAAAAGGGAAATCGGTAAAAAATATCCTCTATTTTGGGAAAAGTGTAAAAAATTTCTCAATTATAAATTGGGATAAAAAATACCTCTTCCCATTATGAAAGTTTTTAAATATATCTCTATCTTAACGGAAATTCGCAACATAACTTTTAAACCCGCTCCATTTAAATATGACCCAACTATATAAAAAATCATATGTGACCAACTTGTTCCTGAGTACTATAGCTGGAGCCACTAAGCACAAGAGCAGGTAATCCATATGGATTTTTTATTTAGTTGAATCAGGTTTAAATGGAACAAGTTTAAAAATAAAATCGAATTGTGTTAGAAATTTCCATTAAGGTAGGGGTATATTTGAAAACTTTCAATGATGAGAGAATATTTTTTATCCAAATTTGTAATAAGTACATTTTTAGCCCTTTTCTCAAAATCGGGGGTATTTTTGATCCTTTTCCCTTTTAAAAAACATCACTTGGGTTTCATTATGAGCTGTCCCAACCAGAGTAACATTTACACGCATATTCAGGAAATCCCAAGTTCTGTCAGAAAGACAAAAAAGGAGAGAAGTGGGGTTTCATTTCTTGGCTGTCATCTTGCTGCCAAAACTATTCTTCTTTCTGCGAATCAGGTATTTTCTTGATCAAATGGTGCCCTTTTTTGTGTATTAACACTTTTTGTTTACATTTTTGTATTCTCATGGTGTTTGTTATACCACTTCGTTGGAGTTCCTTTTTTTTTTTTTTTTTTGCAGAATTATACAGTTTGTACATTCTTATTTTTCCTTTCTATTTATGTTTGGTGTTCCCATGCCGTTTGATACATCAGTGTCCATTGTTGGAGTTCTTTTTGTTTCTCGATTCTTTTTTTGTATTCTTATGGTGTGTTTTATGTGTACAACAACAACGACATATCCAGTGTAATCCCATAAGTGCGGTCTGGGGAGGGTAGAGTGTACGTAGACCTTACCCTACCTTGGGAGGTAGAGAGGCTGTTTCCGATTGACCCTCGGCTCAGTGTTTTATTGTGTGTGTGTGTATATATATAAGGGGAAAGGGGCCAAATTTACCTCTTTACTTTACTATATCGTTCACATCTATACTCCGTTAGAATGTAGCCATAAGTACCCTGCCGTTAAGAAAGATTTCAAATTTACTGTCCAATAGATGGATTTCCCTAATTTACCTTTCAATTACCCAATTCACTTGAATACCCATTTAAAGACGCGACCTGCGACCCGCATAACTCATGCTAGTGAAGTTTAGAAGGATAAAATTTACACAAAAGTAAAAGTCTTTCCATCCATGAAAATTCGGCCGGCAACTAGTGAAATTATAGTTTCTTATCTTTGCTAAGATATAGTCAATGGTTTTAAGTTTCCCAATATTTAATAGTTATCTCATACAACCTTAGGAGAACCACACCCCAAAAGTTAGCTATCGAGGTGGGAGAGCCCAAGGTTAGATAATCCCCACATCAGCTCCCCATTTAACCGATGTAAGACTTAAGTTCCATACCTTGCAATAGGATCATATCAAACCACCACACTCTGCATCTGTCGTCCTCAACGGCTGTGCGCTAGACCATTTCTATCCCCGAGCCAACATTGTAATACCGGCGTCACCATCCAAGGCACGACGGGCAGTGGATGGCTTCGATGCCATTGGTACAACCTTAGGAGAACTACACCCCAACTAAGTTGCGCGGACTCTCCGTTTTTGGTGCCGATCCTGTCTCGACACGGGTCGGAGGGAGCTGGAGCGGGATACGTTCGGATACGGTCAACTAAGTTCGGATACTTTGACCCGAGTCTATCGACAAATTTGGGGGAAATTGAGATTTTGATTTCTCAAAATTAAAGATAAAACAAATTTAAGATGAGGGAAATGACATACCATCAATATTATAGTACTTTTGTCTCTTTTTTGCTGATTCGTGTTTTTCTCAACATTTCTAGCTCTACTTTTTATAATTTTGAATTTTCTTGCCGAATCACCGCATCCGTATCCATACCCGGATCCGCACCCCCGAATCTTAAAATTTAGATTTTGCCGAATCCGACACTCGGATCCGTACCCTTATCGGATACCCGCACCCGAGTCCGAGCAACTTAGCACCCCAAAGCTAGCTATTGAGGTGGGAGAACCCAAGGCTATATAAGCCCCCCATAGCTCCCCATTAAACCGATGAGGGACTCAAGTCCCAGACCTTGCAATAGGATCATAACATTATCACTCCAGTTTTTGAAGAAACTGACATACCAGATTTAGAAAAATATTTGCATGTAGTTGGATTTGTTGTTTAGGGCATACTTCCGCATTTTATATGACTCTTCCAAAAACTATTAACTCACCTGTTGAAAACTAGTATGAGGATGAAAAGCTGATTAAAGGAATCTGGACATTATGCAATAAAGCAATCTGTTTGTTAATTAATATCATAATAACTAGTAAATCTTTTGACCTTCTAATTTTTATAACCAGTGTCCACTCTACTTGAAAAGCTGCAAACACATATGAGGAGCAAGAAATGAAGAAACTTCTCGCTGATAGTATAATATTTATTTTACACAGTCAGTATGTATAACTCAAACTGATCGAGAGAAATATATAATAATTTTCATAAACATTACCAGGAATACCTCATTCTGATCCAATATACCTTATCGTAAAGAGCATTTGGATTGTTGGAAACAGTCGGCATTGCAGAACGTTGAATGCTTTTTGAGAAATAACTGTTACTAATTGCTTATCTGGGAAATAAAGTATATCTCTGGCATTCTCTCATTTATAGCAAGCTGGTAGTATTAAAAAAAAATATTTAATCAATGTGCGGCGGACACATTTGAACTCAGAAGTTCAACTGAATTTTGTCAACTACATCCCAAATAAACCACCTGAATTGAACAGATTTAATAGTCATGTAATGTTCAAGTTCAAAAACACTAGAATTAATACTCTTCAGGAAATGGATGCTACATAATGGGTTATGTGGGTCGCGGGTATTCAAGTGAACTAGATAATTGGAAGGTAAATCGGGGAAATCTGTTAATTGGAGGATAAATTTGAAAACTTTCTTAACGGAGGGGATAATTTTGACACATAGAATAACGAAGGATAGATGTGAACAATATAGTAAAGTATAGGAGTAAATTTGTCCCTTTTCCGCATATATAAAATCTGTGTCCCATTGTTTTTCTCCATTGTAAAACATAATTTCTGAAATTCTAACATGCGGTTGCTTTTCATAGTAGTTGACTTGTACTGCTGTGATCACTTGCACTCATTTTTCTCTGAAATTTGGATGAACATTGTTGACAAGTTCATAGGACTAATTAAATAAAATAATCTGAGCCGAGGATCTTCCGGAAACAACCTCTCTACCTTCTCAAGGTAGGGCTAAGGTCTGCGTACACTCTCCCTCCCCAAACCCCATTGGATTTGTTGTTGTTGTTGTAATTTGTTTAAATGTTGTTGAAGTGTTAACTGATAAAGAAATGGACCGTCGGCCTAACTCAATCCCAAAAGCTAGCTCATGAGGGGAGGATTGCCCAAGAACATATAAGGATACCAAGGACCCCTTATCCCACTGACATTGGACTCCCAACGCTATTTCTTAGCCTATTTTGTTGGAGAAATTTTGTATGTGTTGGTTAAAGTTTAGATAGATCTAGAAAATAGAACTAACAATCTAAAATCCAATATCAAATTACTTTTGAAGTTAACAGAGAAACTTATACTGATATAACTTAACTATCATCAACTTAGATTAGGGACATTACTTAGGAAAAATAAATCTTATATAATAATTCTGTAAATAGCTAAGGATAAACTTTATGCAGACTTGATCTTCCTCACTGTCTGGTACTACGTCACCTTCATCTTCGCCTTCTTTTTCGTCCTCATCCCTGTCGGGACTTCTATCCGGATTCGTCCTCATCCTCATCCTCATCGAGACTTATATCTGGACCAGAAGAATCATATTCTAGTCCTAGGTTTCACACATTTTTCGATATTCTTGATTATCGTCAAATATATCACTTGTGTTGTTTCGGCAACAATATGGTTCTCCACAATCCAATGTTTGTGGTAAATATTTTGGACGGCCGTCAATTGTTGGATATACTGGATAGGAAAAATCTCGATACAACTTCATTTTCTAATAGGCCCCAGCATTCTTCTTCATCCGCTTGAAAGAATTTAAGATCTTCCAAAGCATGAAATGTGGTGAGTGTTTTTTTTTCTCTAAGATTTCTTTGTACAAGGCTTGGATAACCAGTAATTCATCTCGAAATTGATTGGTTTGAAAAGTTTCTGTCAGTACTTGACATACGTGTAAAGTAGTGATAGTGATGTATTTGTTATTTTCCAAATTTGCCTACTCTATAACTAACTAAAGCAGAAAATAAGAATAAAGAAATACAAAATGAATGTATTTACAATTTCATGTGCCACCCGTATAAAGAAACAAAACTTCAGCCGTTAGCTTTAGGTGCCACGTGTAGATCTGGGATCAAAACTTGATTTGTCAATTGAAGGGTGTAGATGTCTTTGTAATTAGAGAATAAAAATGTCTGTATTGACCAGATTCATTTCCCATTCGCATCGCCTTTGATTGTGTATCTTCTTCCTCTATTGTTGCCTTCAATCCTGAGATGGTATCATCTCCAACACGAGTAATAGGCATTTCTGTAAGATAGTAATTTAACAAACCTCTCCTTTCTTGGATTTTAAGTTGATATATATTCTTTTTTTTTTGGCTATCTACACAGTTAAAACATCTAGCTACATGTCATCCAACGAGGATCCTGTGGAGATTGACAGTCCTGCTGCATGTAATGGAGACACACCTAGTACCAATGAAAATGGACTTCACCTTTATCCTGTTTCTGCCAATGATTCAGGCGAAGGTCTACCATATGCTCCTGTTGATTGGCCTAGTCCAGGTGATAAATGGGCCTGGAAGGTGGGGAAAAGAATTGCATCTGCTGGCTACTTTCTTGACAGATATCTGTATCTTCCAAAACGTCTTCGTGGAAAGCGAAGTGTTTTCGCAAGTAGACTTTCGGTTGAACAATACGTCCGGTCTGAGTTTCCGAGTGTGGATGTCAATGAATTCTTTGCCTCATTCAGTTGGAAGATTCCCTCAAAACTATTAAAAGGTTAGCTTTGATACGACTTTTTGGTTATTTAGTACATTGAATTTTCCTCTGTTTTGGGGATTAGTAAGAAACTTTTTGAGACATGGCTCACTACAGATACACTACTTTCAAGGCAAAATTATGCAACTAGGACCGCCTATTCAAAATTACTGATCTTAGTCTCTGGACTCTGCATATGTAACTTTGTCCTGGGTTCTGTTACATGTATGCTCTTTGCTGAGCTCTCTTTTACCTAATTGGGGAGCCTATTTATATTTGTTTAACTTTAGCGTCATTACCCCCATTTAAGAAGACCTGAATTTTTTTCAAGAGGCTATGTGTATGTATATATATATATATATATATATAATATATATAGAAAGAACTATTAATACTCCCTCTATTTCAATTTATGCAACGGTTACAAGAAAGTCTCTTGAAACTTATGGTATGGAACACGCAATAGATGCCATCTAAAAAAGGGATAATTTCAGAGACCTTCCCTCAGGTTTCGCTTTGTAACATTAACCTCCTTTGTGATTTACAATATTACGCATAAGTCCCTATTTTTCATCAGGCGCGCTTAGTCCCCTTATTTTGATTATTTTTTTAACAATTTCGTTAATATATTTATTATAAATATAAAAATATTACAATTTTACTACTTTACCCATTGTCCCTTACACTGTTACACATATATTCTCTTATTTAATAAATTTTTTTTTTTTTTTAAATAAAGGATCTAAATCCATTGGTTGGCTCCCTACTCTGCCAATGAAAATACTAAGGATTCATATATGCAGACCCATTTTTGTTGATTTCTCTCCAGTAATTGACTTTTGTGAAGAGACCTTTTTTTTATAAGTACTTTTGTCAAGAGACCTTTAGACTGTCTGAAAAGAATTTCTGCTATCATGGTGGATATTCCAGTCAGACCCCTCTAGAACAGCATCCTTGTCCTCACTATAACAACTAAGTTTTTCTCGAAGCTGATTTTTTATGTTGTATTTTACATTTATATAACAATTTTTTACTTATAACAGCAACAACCATCTTTACAACAATATACATGCTCTTTGTAAAATCACTCCTCTATAACATCTATCTTCATTTTTGGTGATATAATGATTAGCCATCTTTATAGAAATAGAATCTCTAAGATTACCAATAATAGATCTAGGGGTTTTGACCAAATATTTCGATACTTTAATACACTATTTATGACAGAATATTATATGAATATTTAAAATATGAATATTTAATTTTCATCATAAAAGGATTTCCCTTCTATATACAAAGTGTGATTTAGCTTAGGATTTGGCATTAAAAAAAAAAATGAAAAATTAGATTTTTTGCATCTTTTATGCCTATACAACAACATATCCAGTGTAATCCCACAAGTGGTGTCTGGAGAGGGTGGTGTGTACGTAGCCTTACCCCTATTTTGTGAAGGTAGAGAGGCTGTTTCTGATAGCCCTCGACTCAAGTAACGCATAATAAAATCAAGTAAGGAAAGGAAAATATAGTAGTAAAGCAGTCTTGCTAAACATAATGGAGAAGAGAACAGTAGAAACATCACATAATACGATAAGCCGAAGCGAAGGAGACAACTGGTAATAACAAAATCAAAGAACAAGATAGTATGTGAGTGATAATAACAACCAAATATAATTTAAATGTTATAGGTGTATAACAGTCAGTTTCCGTAGCAACCAAAAATTTCAGAACCAACGATGATGTTATAGAGAGGGTTGACTGTACAACTGTATGCACATGAAATGATGAAAAAGATTTACAGTTGCTTACTGCAATTCATCCTATTTGGTAGATCTTTTAACCATGAATTCGCTGGGTCTTGAAAATATGACTTTTAATCTGATCTTATTTATTATAACTTTATCTTTTAATCTTATCTGATTTCCATGTGAACAAGAACGTGAAAGGCAACAACATTTGTGGAGTAAGGAGCCAAGCCAAGTTGCGAATTGATTTAGATTCATAATTCTAAAAAATATCTATTAAATAAATATAGTATATTAGTTAGGGTAAATTAATCTATTTTTTTTTTTTGTTTGAGGTAAGGGTAAATTAATCTAATTGAGATCTTTTATATTTATAAAAAATACATTATTGCTTTTTCTTGAGCCGATGGTCTATCGGAAACAACCTCTCTACTTCCCAAGGTAGGGGTAAGGTCTGCGTACACTCTACCCTCCCCAGACCCCACTTGTGGGATTACATTGGGCATGTTGTTGTTGTTGTACATTAAAAGATTTGATACAAAAGAATTAAAATAAGGGAGGTAAATGTAATATCTTAAACCACATGGGAGGTTAGTGTTATGAAGCGAAACCTAAAGGGGGGTTTCTGAAATTAACCTGAAAAAACATGCCATAGACATTACCCTTTAAGCACTCTCCATGATGGGATATGGATTAGCCATCATGGATATGAAGTCCATCAACTAGATATGAAGTGCTTTGACTAGTTTAGAAGATCAATTAAAGAAGCATGAAAGGTCAACAACATACTAAAATGGAAATTTAAGCAAGAGGTGGCTACATTCTAAATAGCTAATTGGTTAAGCAAAGCAATTTCTTGTTTTTAGCTCAAGGGTGTTATTGTAACTAGCTTAGGTTAGTTTATCTACTATTATTAGGGGTGATAAACGGGCAGGCTGAGCTAATTTTGGGCGAGTCAAAATGGGCTGAGTTAATAAATATAACCCGCTCAAAAGTTAAATGGGTTGAGCCGAAATGGGCTAAAAGTGGGTCATAACCCAATCCGTCCAATTCTTACTAACTTTTAATTTCTTCATTTGTTCTTTTATAATTTTTTAGTACCTAATAAAATAATTTTTTCTTTTTATTATGGCTAATATAACTTATCAAATAAAAAGATTATCTTTTTGAAAATATTTCGATAAGATTTCTCGTAGTTCAATTTGGGCTGCATATCAGCCCAACTTTTTATGGGTCGAAATGGGTTGAGCTAATAATTGGGCGGGACATGCTGTCATTGGTTGATTTTGCCACCCTTACTATTATAAATAGTCGAAACTAGGGTTTGTGTTGCGGCTCCTTTGTGAGTTTGGGGAAGAATCCTCATATATCTTCAATTGAACCCTCTTGATTACTTGGGTATGCATTCCCTTGTTTGAGTTAAATTTCCCTTCTCCCATTATAATCATTTATTGAATGCTTAGTTTTATCTTCATTTAATTGATTAAATCCTTTCTAATTCTATCTCTCTTAGTTTCAATCTCTCGTCCGTGTTTTCTATGTAGTGTTATTTGTTTGTATGCTCCGTGGTTAGCATTTTACACCACTCCAGGTGCTGCTTTGATATAAATACAAGGTGTTACCTTTATTTGAAAAAAAAAAAAATCAAAAGAAAAATCATTTCATTCAAGGGAAATGTGAAGTTTAAATTAAATTGTTTCTAAATATAGAAAGGTGCAATTCTTTTTGGGACAAATTAAAAAGAAAATTGTGCACATAAAATGGGATGGAGTGAGGATTAAATGTACATCTATAACAACAGATTATTTTGGAAGAATATGTCATTGTACCATTAAATTCTCATGAGAAAAATGATGTCTAGGTCATTAGCTGGTTAGAGCTCTATACACAGGTAATATACATATGGTTCGGTTATATTGAGCTAGCTTATCTTCCATCAATTAAAATTATCAAACAAGCTTTTCTTTAATCAAACACTTGTCAAGAAAAAGTTCTCTCCATATTAAATTGATTCTTGTGCTAATTTCAACCAATATGTAAAAAAAAAATAGTGTGAGGATGGATTTGTTTTATAATAAAAATTATGATAGAATGATTCTTTTACGATTGTGAATGATCTTAAGCAAAAGATCCAATATTAATTGTACAAAATTAAGTACTTACACTTCTTTTTTGCCTCCTCATTTATTAGTTACTATAGTTGTTATGATGCAGTTACATATAAGCGATCTCGTTGGGTCATACATAGTGATTTTTGGAAATGTTGCATTTTGGGTGTGCACAGGTAGTTCTTTAGCTAGCCGAAATGAGAAAACATATCTCCGTCTTTACCCCCCAAATTCAAGGTGGGGGAGGGGCAGTAAGTTAATTGATGATGCAACTTTTAATCTAGTCAAATTTTGAGTTTTCTTTAATTGTTTTTCCTAGTTTTGACATATATCCTAGAGGAGTGAGTAAATTTTAAAATTTTACACCAACCAAAAGCAAGTTGTTATCTCAATCAACTATACCTCAACTCAAGATATCTTTTTTGGGTGGGGGGATGTGGTTTGTGGAGGGGGGGGGGGGGTTCATTTCTATGGATCATCTGTAATAATTTTGTCTTAGACTCATTTCACCTTCGAAGGATTCATGTAATTAGTCTATTTATATATTGATCATGAAGCCATTGCAACCGTCCTCCTTTACTGTCTATACTTTGTACATAGGACTCCCAACCTCAGCCCTTTAGACTCCAGAGTCAGTCTCCAAAATTTCCAGCTTAGCGTTCACTGCGCTGCGGGTCTCATCAATCAGGACGATGTCATCCACGAATAACATACACCATGGCACCTCCCTTTGGATTTGCCGCGTCAATCCATCCATTACCAGGACAAATAAAAATGGACTAAGAGCGGATCCCTGGTGCAACCCCATTACCACTGGGAAGTGCTCCGAGTCTCCTCCCACTATACGACTGTACGTATCCTGGTCTTGGCTCCATCATATATGTCCTTGATCACACTAGTGTACGCCGCAGGTATACCTCTAGCCTCCAAGCATCTCCATAGAACCTACCTTGGGACTTTGTTGTATGTCTTTTCTAGGTCAATGAATACCATATGTATGTCCCTCTTTCTCTCCCTATACTGCTTCACTAGTCTGGTTCGCGGAACTAGACACGCTTCTCCTCACCCTCATCTCCACCGCCCTCTCCCAAACTTTTATAGTGTCGCTTGGCAGCTTGATACCCATATAGTTGTTGCAACTCTAAATGTTCCCCTCGTTCTTGTACAAAGGAATCAGTGTGTCCAGGCATTTTCACGGTCTTAAAAGTGACGTTGAACAACCCAGTCAACAATTCATTTAATGTGGTGGTGTTTAAATTAGCACGGATTTAAAAAAAGAAAAGAATGGAACTTGTGGCCTTAAACAAGCCATGATATTCATGTGGCTATAAAAGCAAGTCATTAAGGGTAAAGGAAGTGTAAAGTTAAATTATATTCAAATATAGAAATGTACTGTTCTTTTTGGAACAAACTAAAAATGAACGTGTGCCACATAAAATGGAATAGGGGGCGTGCCTTTTATATAGCTTTCAAATATGTATATTTTTTTATTTTTTTTTAAAGTAAGGAATTGATGTTTGAAATCACACTAAAATAGATGCTTTGACCCTCGTGTTACGGATTATGTCATTATCTTTTGGGCGGACTGAGTAGTTGATTACTTCTTCTCAATACCACATTCGGCGTGACCATTTATACTTGGCAGAAAATTTAACCGATTGTGTGTACTTTTTTTTTTCTTTTCGAAATAGTAATAATTCTATTCAGAAACAACACAAAGGTAGTGCTGGATTTTCTGTACAAGTGAGCCAAAAAAGCCAAAAATGTAGCCCTCTTCTAATCGTCGAGGGACCCTATGAAATGTAGTAACATGATACAATCTAGCTTAATCTTCTGCACTGATTGTGTTTACTTTAAAGACACCATTTGATACACTGTTGCAGATCTCTGAAAGGTGAAACCTAAAAACTTGATTAATTATGAGGAGCTTTAAGTTCATATTGAGGATGTGCATGAGCTACTTACTTAAATTTCATACCTTCTCCCATTATAAATATCTAGTAATCCCATAAAAATCTATTTCTTTAGCTAATTCTGTAAAATTTTCATTTCGAGTGAATTTCCTGTTATGATTATAAATTTGAATGCTCTCAGTAGATTGCAAATCTTTTAATGTTTCTTGTTGTGCTTAAGCGAGTTACTTAGTGGACTTGATTCCAAAGTTGTTTTGTTTGCCGAAAAATTGTAGGTGACTGCTATGCTGAGGTCACATCTTCAGGCTTGAAATCTGATTCTCAATTACAAAGCATGAGTTGTAAGGCTGGTAACAGCATGTGTGCAAGTTTAATAGCAGGGGATCCAAGTCCAGAGACAATGTTTTGTGACATTTGTTGCAGTGAACCTGGTTTTTGCCGAGATTGTTGTTGTATTCTTTGCTGTCTGACTATTACTTCTGCTTATGGTGGGTATAGTTACATTAGGTGTGAAGCAACAGTTGATGATGGTTACATTTGCGGACACATAACCCATTTAGAGTGCGCTATACGATCTTATATGGCTGGGACGGTTGGAGGAAGCATCGGTTTGGACGCGGGGTTTTTATGTCGACGCTGTGATTCAAGAACTGATTTGATCCCACATGTCACGAAGCTTCTAAATATTTGTAGATCCATTGATTCTCGTGATGACATTGAGAAGATTCTGAATGTTGGCATTTGCATTCTACATGGTTCGCGGAAAACAAATGCAAAACAGTTGCTGCGTCACATTAAATCAGCCATGGCAAAGGTATAGCTGACTGAGAATGGTACTTTGTTTTCTCAAGCTATTAAATGTTTGCTTTTATTATGTGGTTTCCAATTTATTGGAATGACCTCTATCATATCTTGTATCAGCTTCACAAGGGAGCCTGCGTTGGAGACGTGTTCAAAGAAGAACAATTCATTGAGGCCAATGGTATCTTCTCTGTTCTTTTTATTTCTTATTTATGTCACTGTTTCCCTTGGCTCATGTATCTATACCTGGCCAAAAAATCTGTTTATGTCTGTACATGCTTCTCGTGTCTTCAATGTGAATTTATACAAATGCACGAATAGATATGTATATGAACATGCATGCACTCTCTATGCGTTTGCTATTTCTGTACTTTACATTAGTTCACAAATCCAAAGACATATCTTGCAACTGAAGCATAATATGAACAGAAAATTATCAACCTTGAGCTTGGGCATGAAATCAATATAGGAGAGCCTCAGAATGAGGCTGAAGAGGAATTATTTGGTGTAGAAACAGTTTGTCCTCGAGTCTATCCCGCTGCTTCTAACCAGATGAAGGAATATGTCCATAAAATTTAGTATAACTACCCTAAACAGAAAGGCATCAATCTGCTAGGGACCAATCAAAAAGAAGTTGGTGATGCCATATTAGTGAAGTACAGCAGTTAATGGAAGGCACAATGTTGTCTGCAACGTCATATAATAACTCACACCTCCATAACATGATGCAGTGTAGGTGTTTGTGGTTCTCAGGTAATCCTGCTTAGGTATTTGGAGTCAGCTTGTTAGGTATTAAGAAGGAAATCTAACTTGAATCTCCCATTCACTAGCAATCCAAACAACGTCAAGCACTAATGAGAGATGCCTATTAGATTTGTCGTAGTAATAAGGAGAGTATGGTTACAACAAGGAGATCTGCTATTTCTTATACTAAATAAATCTATTCCTAATTTTTATAACTAACATATTAATTCATAACGTCTCCTTTTTAGTTAAATCCCTGTTTCCAGATATATTCATCAAGTACTGGTATCCTCTTGTTGGGATTGTGTGTGGTTTTTTTTTTTTTTTTTGGGGGGGGGGGGGGTGGGGGGGGGGGGGGGGGGGAGTGAGAGGGCACTACGGTGCACTCTTCAGCACACTTTGGTGCTTGCACCAAAACTTTAGGTGATGAAGCGTGTGCTTTTTTAACTACACTGAGTTACCAATATATATTAGTTACTCTTAGGTTCTTCTTTACTTGCTTTAATTAGTCCATTTTAAATCTACTCATTTTTTAGTATGAACAATGTGCATAACTCACCGTTTAGGAGTCATTAGTACCTTCAAAGGCTTATTTCTCCGTCACAATATACAGGAAGGAGTTTTCTGATATGTGAAATTGTCATCTTAATTTTATATGAATCCCTTTTTTTTCTGAATCTCTTGTAAGTTCGTGTATCCTGAGATTTATCTTATAAGAGCATTTAGTCTACTCGGTAACTATGTTCAAGAGCTTTCTATTCAAATATCCCTCCTCCTTGCAAAGCTACATTCAGTGTAAGATCTCTTTAAAGCCTAACGTATGTTTCTTGTGATGATAGGAGAAACGCCTCATCATGACACTGGCACATCTGTGTGTACACACCATGGAGAGTCTATTGTTAGCGAACGATCTTCACCCGAAAAGATGACTTCAAATTTTGATCATCGAGTTGAATCCCTTAAGCTTGAGATTGAGATTGATCAAACTCTGCAGGCATTGAGGAAGTCTCAAGAATTTGAGTACAAACTTGCTGTGGAAAGACTCTTTGCTCAAAAGAACTACATCATGAATCTATATGAACAGCTCGACGTGGAAAGATCTGATCTATCAAGCCATACTTCGATGGTTGAAACAGATACCTTACTTGATGTTGTCCTAAAAAGGATTGACCAAATAAAGCGAGAAGTGTTGAAACTCAAGGAGATGAAACAGGTACAGAATGGATTTGGAAGCACTTCTAAGGAAATGCTGAAGGACCACTTTGGTCTAGAAACAAAATCTACTTGAAGCAAAGCTCTGCCCAATGTATCTACTACAGTAAATACATCTTGTTAGTTTCATGCCAAAATTTTGTTCCGAGCGATATGTTGTACCTGTCTATCACTGTAAGGGGGTCGTTTGGTATCATGTATTGTTGTAGTGCATGGATTAGTTATACAGGGAACATGGATTAGTAATACAAAGATTATCTCTTGTTAGATGTTATACATAGATTATATTGTTATGCAGGGATCAGTTATATAGGGATTAGTAATACAAATATTATTTCTTGTTAGATGTTTGGTACTAAAAGTAATTGAGTTTATAATAATACCCTTCGATGCTTGACCTTCATTGGTTTCTAGAAAAAAAGAAGAAGATAAAGGTAGTTTTGTCCTTTTGGTACTTTATCCGTGAATAAGTTATACATGGATTAGTTATTCCATGTTGGTGGTGGTATAAAATAATACACCAATTGGTGTATAAGTTATACGTGATTCAAATTACAACCAAACATTGAATATGGTTATACCAAAGTACATACCATGATTTATTTCCTTATACATCATACTAAACGACCCCCAAGTCCATATGTGAACATTTTCATGAAATCAAATTTACTTCGAGAAGAGCTTTTTTACTTTAAAAATATGGGGAGGGGGGGGGGGTCTTTCCACCCACCTCTCCAGATGAAAAGGAGCATTATCTGATTGACATAGAACTCATACGTAATTGAGACAAAACAGGACCTGATATTGCTCAATTCTGCATCATTATGGTTGTGTTTCCATTTTGTAGTTCGTGCAACTCCAACTCAACCACAGAACTGAGAACACGAACACAAATTCAATTCTCTTTCACAGATTTTGGGACTTACAAACGTCACTGCCTGGCAACGTACGGTCAATCAAAGTAAGAATGTTCTACAAATGAAACAAATTTACCTGGAAAATCAACCTCAGACTGTAACAACTCAGTAAGTTAACTGATTAAACAAAATACGTACTAATATCTTTCGGAAAAGAAAAGGAAGTTAATATTTGGAAATCTTCTATTTTTGTAAAGTTGGCCATCAGTTAAAAACCTATTTATCTTTTTTTTTTTTTTTTCAATCTTTTGTGTTTCTCATTCAACTTAATCATGTTTAAATACCTGAAAGTCTCTATTAAACAAGCAATGTTTTCCTTTACGTTCCCTATAATTTATACCCCTCCGTTTCAAAAAAATTGTCCTCTTTTGACTTGGCATAAAGTTTAAGAAATAAAAGAATACTTTTGAAATGTGTGGTCCAAAACAAGTCTTAGATATTTATGTGGTTGTAAATCATCTCATAAAGTTAAATTGTTTTTAAATATAGAAAGGGGACAATCTTTTTGGGACAGAGGGAGTATGTATTAATATGTATTCACTTATTTCAAGTGAAAGGCTAAACATTTCAAATAGTACTATAAAATGTTTCTGGACCTTCTCCCATCACAAAACTCATTCTTCTATAACACAAGCAAAATACAATCTCTGTATGTCTTTCCAATGAATATATCGATTCGTATTTACCACTCTTCTCTTATTGATCAAAATCATGTTAAGTTAGGAATGGATAATTAAACTAAAGTCGAGAGAGAAGACCATTTAAAAACGAGAAAACAGTTAAGAGATAAAAAATGACAGTCCGGTGCACTAAGCTTTCGTTACTCTGCCTTTCTGAAAGGGTCTATTGTACGCAAACTTATCCTGCATTTCTGAAAGGCTGTTTATACGACTCAAACCCGTGACTTCCTGGTTAAATGACAACAACTTTACTAGTTACGCCAACAACTTCACTAGCTAGTTACGTCACGGCCCCTTTGAACAGCGGTGGAGCTAGGATTTGAAGTTTGTGGGTTCGGGATTCTAATTTGTTTAAGTTACAGGGTTCTAAATTAACAATTTATACATATTCAATGAATTTTTCAAGACAAATATAGGATTTAGACTATAGTTACTGGGTTCGGCCGCACCCCGACTACCATGCTAGTTCCGCACCTGCCTTTGAAACAGTCAGTAGATGAAAGGGAAAAAAATCAAATGATAGAATATTAGTAGTAGTATTATTACATGGAGAATGAAGTTCTCGAGTCAACCATAATGTACAACAATTATTATAACAACAACAACAATCCCATAATGTACAACAATTATTACAACAACAACAATCCCATAATGTACAACAATTATTATTAGTATACTATTATTTGGAGAATAATTCTTTTTTAGAATATATATTAGTGACTCTTGTGGCTACTGTACAAGAACAAGCCTTCCACCACCACCACCCCAAACATCCCTACCATCAGCAAAATCACCACCACCACGTCCACCTTTTGGCACCGTCACAATCAACTCTCCATCCACAAACACAGCCGTAGCCAGCTCAGGCTTTGTCGTCGCGGGCAACCTGAACCTCCACGTGTCCACCTTCAGCTCTTCCAACAACAACTCCTCTTCACCACCACCACCATTAACACCACCACCACCATCTCCAGCACCACCATTCCTCACCACAATCTTCGTTATCCCGGTATGTATCTCCACTGCATGCACCCTTACTCCGTCGCCCTCAAAATCCATCTCAGCCACGAAACGGAAGAATTCAGGGCCTTCCTCCACCGCCACGTCAGCATCGGAACGGAATGGAAGTTCAAGAACCTTCCCAAATACGTGAGGTAGTTTACGAAGCTTCTTCATGGGGTTTCCTTCCATAACTGCTAAGATATCCGAACCTGAACCTGAATCGATACCTTCACGTATGGCAATGTTACGTTTCATGCACATAGGATGGACCCTCATGCTATTAGTTGAAAACCAAACAAAAGCCCAATTATACCAAAACTATACAAATCACAATGAAATTCAAGGAAATGATCTCTTATGGCCACTTACAAATTGAATAGAGAGAAAATGACCTTATTATATCTCTTACGTGTCAAAAAAGACATAAAACTAAAAGCAAGTTTGTAAGGGACTTCTGGTTTTCTGGTCTATGTAAAGGTAAAATTTATGTAGAATTGTGTTTGCTATTGGGTAAATAAGAGAAATTCTTGAAATGAAAAAAAAGAAAAAGAAAAAAGAAATGAGATATAAAAATGAAGATGTAATTGAATATATAGAGGGGGTATATACCTATGTATATATATAGTATATATATTCAATTACATATTGCCTCTGCAAGTAGGGATTGGGATTTCTTAGGGACAACCAGAAGGAAGAGGAGAAGAAGATGACATAAAAAAGGAAATGAAAATTTTGAAGGATAAGAGAGGGAGACAAAAACGCAAAGGAATTAGGAGTTTTTTTTTTTTTTTTTTTCCTCTCTCTCTTTTTTGTAATGGTTTTGTGGGTGTCAAAGTTTTGCGGAGAAGTGAATTTTGTTAACTTGTTAGGAGGAATTCATGTCATTTAAGAAATTCAAATCCTAATTTTATCTGTTGAAAATAAAAAAAATTGTACACAGTGGAAATACTGTGTAGTTTAATTTTCTAATTTTTTGGGTCAAGTATAGAAAATACGAGTATTTATTACCCGAAAGTAATTGGTGCAAAATTAATGGACCTCTTAGTAATACCACATCAAAGCTTCATTGGTTCTACATTTAAAGAAATGAGTACAATGTAAGTTGAACGCAGAGTCACACCTCAATAAATACAATGCAACTTATATGTCAAATTCATGTATCTTATCGTGACTCAAAAACTTATTGCCAAAATGTTCTTTCCTTTCTTCACCTCATGCATGTGTCTTCAGAAAAGTAGTTCAAACACATGAGCTGAATATTTTTAACCCATACTCTTTTGTTTATGTTTTGAATTCTTACAAAATCATATGTTTGATTAATGTAGCTCTGGCAATAGAGTTCCTGCACTATCTTATTCTCTTCCATTTTTGTATTATAATTCATGCAGTGATTTTTTAAATGTCAGGAGGATAAACATAGATATATACATTTTAGAGGTTGTATGCATGTATTTCCTTGGTTGAGAAAATGTTAACCCAATGGTTTTGATTAGCATTACAATATTTCCCTACATATTGCATCGCCAAAACAAATGAAATGTTGATAATTTGAATCCTTCGATATTATAGTTGCCATAATCCGAATTACAATAAACTCTTTAAGTAAATGATAATGTACAAGTGACTAATTTTGGTTTACCTATTTTAAGAAAACCCTTTAGAAAGTTAGGCGTATGATATTGTTTTGCCATATCTTTGCATGTCTCTCATGCTCACAAAAGAGAAAGAAGCGTCAATATTGAGAGTGCATAACAAGCAAAACAGTAGAATGAATTAGTGGTAGACGACCATCAAAGATTGTGGTAAGAGTGAAAATTTTACCTTATCAAGAAAAAAAATTGTGGTAGAGTGATATGTACCCTCCATCCTAAAACTATAGCCTCAGAAGGTGAAACTTCCCCGCACAAATCCAGATTAATTAGGAAGCAGGTGCCGAACAATGGGTGAGAAACCAAAGGAAGAATTAGACCAACCTTTTGCCCCTTCAGCTGATTTAAGTTTTTGTTATACACATCCTCCCGTACTCGGAAGGAGATCAAAAGGTAGATTACGGAGCATTTTCAGATATAGGATAATAAAGAAAGTGTAAAAAGCATGAGAAACAATGATAAGAGAAATTAGCAAGAGAGGAGAATTTATAAGACTGGATATGAAATGCTGCAAATTGACACCTCAATTCTGCGTCTATTACACATCATCCTCTGTCAAATTTATGCTAGCTTCCCTTGAGTTAATCCATAAACCGTTTCTATTAAATAGGTTTATGATCACAAAAGCCACTGAACTATAACTATATACAACCAGCTTTTAGGTAATGTCAGTTTCAAAGTGGAGATTTTGCGGCAGATAATATATAACAGGGCATGCAAGACTGGTCCCCAAGGACAGATAAGTTTGATCTGCATTCATCAAGGTCGGCCAAGTAAAAGCTCAACCTTCCATCTTCTCGTGGCGATGCATCCGACGCCTGCCATGAGACCGTCTGTGACTATGATTACGCCTTCTAGGCAGCGTGCCAGGTGCATCAGGGCGATCATTCTCTTCGACATTCACTTGATGTCCGAGTATGCAATCAAATGGGTCTTCGGTTGACTCTAGAGCAGCAGCAGCACCGACACCATTTATCTACACAATACACAGCCTATTAAAAGAAAGGCAACTGATTCTGTTATAGTGCATTATGACAGAAATGGATTTGTTTGTGATAGACAATGGTAGCAAGGACTTTTGATGCTCTTATTTTAACATAAGAGAGCTCCCAATTTACTCCACCACTCTTCCGGAGAGGGCAGTGCATAAATTTGGTGATTTAATCCAATTCCCACTACGTCCTTGCGCAACATAAAGCCCCTGTATCCTTTGATCATTTTCAATATTATATATTAAAATATCAGAGGAGTACTCACATTCATTTGCTTTCTCTCAAGATTAGTCTTCCTCATATCAGTATTCTCCGAATGGGATTTCTTACTGGAAGAGTCATCATCAGCTGTCCTATGAGAAGAAAAAATTTCCCCATAGGTACTCCGGAAACGCCACCTCGGTTTTGGCTTGTCTGTTGAATCATCATCATAAACATTTTCAGAGTAAAAATATTTGGAGACATGCTGCAATACAGGCGGATGACGCTGGTACTTCATCAACATTCTATCACGAGAAAATACTACATCAGTAAATAGTTAAAATGGTTCATGATGAATTGATGATACTTCAATTTCTATCCTGAAAGGATAGTCAGGATACATCACTAGTTCATACAAGGGATAAAAAGGAAGAAATTACCATAACACTATTGACATAAGGAACTAAGATGACAAGATTCATAAAATTCCACGAGTATCTACACTTGATCTTAGCCAAAGGGCCGTAAAAGGTATAAAATAAAATTACACGAGTATCAAAGCTTTATTTCAGATTAAGTTAATTGAATTCTTTCCACTTCTAAGGAATAGGTCCTTTTGAAGGTGAATCAACCTTTTTTTCTTGTTTTCATTTTCTGAACAACACAACTATGAAGGAAGTGTTCTTGTTATCAGGAAAACTGTTGGAAATAATATGGATTCCTTGGATTTGCCAGGTCTATCACCAGTATAATAGCATGCGCCCACCAGGATGCCGAATTTCTGCAGACCCCATCTAGTTTTAGTTGTATAGTTTAAAGTTACATAAAATTTATGAGCCCAAAATTAGGAGCTCTATTCACTTAGACCAGACTCATATATTCGAAGAGAGCCTAGGTAAGCGGTCAAGCCCAACATGAGGCAATAGTTGATGAATCAAGCCTTGAACCAGGCATACAAATGAACAGCCTACTCTTTCTCGCTTCTGACTGGATGTGTATACTTCCATTATTCTTTATTATCTTCTGTGTGTATATTCTTTGCCATTAATTACTCTATTTCACTTGCTGTTTTTCTTTCCAGAAAAGGGAGCAGAGTTAAGTCTTTTACCAGATTTAAGCATGCGCGCCAAGCATATGTAGAGGGGTAGGCTTCAAACATGAAGTGCTAAAGTGAAGCACCATCTAAACCAGGGCGATATATTCTTGCGCTTTTTTTATTAGTCCATTCATCTAACAGTCCCGCTAATTTAAAATATGAATGAGATATAGTGATGCTTAATTTATTTCCCAAAATTATTTATTTCCATGACGAATCAATCATTCTTATTCTGAACTAGAGCCAAAGAAAGTAGCAAAAGAAGAAGAAAAGTCGGAGAATATAAACATAGCATAACTAACCAGTCAACATGTAACATGTTCCTACCACAAGTTGAATCCGGACAAATAGCTCAGAGAGATAAAGATGTGGTACTTGAGTTAAGTCGATTAAACTCCTATGCCCCAAGTTCACAAGTACTAAGGTTACTCCTGGATTAAGATCTTGCAAATGCAATTATTTATAAAATGGGAACAGTATGACATATTCAGTCCTTGCCAACAGTTTAGCACCTTCTTCATTCAAATATTCAGAACTACAAAGCAATTTGAGTTATGCTCCTTGATATCTTACTCTAACACAAATAGTGACAAGTGATAGCCTGTAAGCACAATCAGGCCAACTGATCAAACTAAAAAAATGAAGACTTGAACATCACAAACTGATAACTATCAATAAACCAGAAATGTTTAATATTGATCCAACACTTCACATGATTAAATATGTTCTACCCCCCAATAGTATACGCCGATTTTTACATTTTATAGGGTTGGTAAGCTTCAAGTAACCCATATTACTATTCAAATTGTTTTAAAGAATATCAAGGTACCTCAATGTCAAAATGCAGTAATGCACATATTAAGACATCTACCTAATTCAGCTAAGTTTGATTATATTTTCAAAACCCGCATAAGCTCCTTCCTTTGATAAACATCTTTCAGGTTAACAATTGTGAACAATTAACTTCAGATAAGTAATAATCTTGCAAATCTTCCCCCCCCCTCCCCCCCCCAACCCACACAAACACACGCGCGTGCGTGCGTGTGTATCCTACTTTGACCTGAAAAAGTTATTAATGTAGCAGTTGAACTTTTAGAATAATTTGAACCTTTTCTGCAGGCATGGGTTCTTTGCTACTGTTTGAGAATAAGATATTGAAAAGTATTTAAGATTCCCTTCGGAGCACATTGCTTCAATTAAGTAAAGAGTTGCTGATCTCTTTTAAATTCTACTTGTTGGAAAATGAACCTAGTAAGCAAAAGTTATCAATGAAAGAGGACAACCTTTTTGAGTAAAACCAAAAAGGAAAAGAGGAACTTCAATGTAAAGTAGAGCAAGTGAGATTATCTTTTGATAACCACAGCAAGTGCGATTATTCAACTGCTCAAGGTTAAGTTTCATTGTACTAAGTCATGCATGCATTTCGACTGTGTATCACCTTTAAGGGTACAAGTCACCCCGTTTATTTAGGCCAAAAACTAAAAAATTTAGAAGTGTATTCGAGGACCTACATTTCCCCCAACGCCTTTTGCAGACGAGTTCCCTGCTGAGAGAGAATAAGTTCAACACCTGAATCCACGGACTTGTAAAATCTCCACTTGCCATAGAACCAACCAGCACCTGGAGATAGAAAAGTTTGAAAAACTAAGAAATACACTGAGGAGAAGCAACTGAAAATGTACTCTGTTTTGAAATAGAAATCAATAGCTCTTGTACTAACTTGAGCCCTAATGAGTGGTTTGAACTAAGTATCCTGTATACAAAGATTGGTAGCTGTATAATTAACTGGACATATATAGTGCTAGGGAGAGGTTACATGTCTCTGAAGTTGCAAAAGCCCTTGAAATAGGCATGTCCCTTTGTTTTTCTATATTCATGTAAAGCCTATTGTCAAAATGCAGAACATTTCAACCATCAATCAAAAAGCTAAAAACTAACAACTAGTAGAAAAGGACACAGAAAATGAATCTACCTAGTCAACCATTGGTACTGTCTTTACAATCTACTGCGTGATTGAATTAATATTTGTATAAAAACTGCACGATCACGTGAGATTTCCACCAAGAAGTAACAACAAATGACTAAATGAATAATTAACTAAAAACATAAGAAGGACCACAACTAAGCCAGTTGAAGTTGAATTTTTCTTTTAGCTTTTACTTCTTGCAACACTTTTGATTTTTTCTATTTTAAGAAGCTAAATATGTAAATGAATTGAGGCCTTGAAAGGCATCCATCAACTGCTTACTGAGCATTTCAGGTTCACATAACCAGATACCAGACAGACAGATATTGTCGGTGGCCAATATGTAAGAGTAGAAGACAAGAACACGAGAAAAACAACTCCCTGTCCCCTAGAATAAGGTTGAGTATGCCCTCTGATTTTAAAGGTTTAAACAACAGTGAGTATCAGAGTTTTTGGAAGGGCAAACTGATAGCATCTTCACTGTTAAGAGATGCTACATCTGTTTATGAATGAGATGAACCAGTAAGCGAAAAACTCCTGGAAACAGATCTACAATTCTAAAGTTCCTGTTAAAGTTATGTGCTTTGTATGGTTGGTTGCCAAGAAGGCTTGTCTGACTCAGGAAATTTACAATAGATAGGTCTACAACTTGTGAGTACACGTTATCTATGTGGGAATAGTTCTGAAGACATCAATCACCTTTTTATACATTGCCTTATTACTTCACAAGTATGATAGATGTCTCTGAAATTGATGGGAATAAAATGGGCTATGTCAAGATCAACAGTAGAACTCCTTCTGGAACAGGAAAGGGCTGCCAAAATATTTGAAGAAGCACAACCCTATAAAATTAGTTTTGCTCTTCCCCTGATAGATCCCCTCCTCTTTAGATTTCAAGTCTAAAGAGCTCTTTGCACAGTTGCTGAGAAGTATTCCCTTGTCCTATAATAGCTGTACAACTGTTTTTGGCACCCAAGGGTGTGGCCCGCTCAATAAAGCGTGTAAAAATCGTAAGGGAGCGGGGACAAAAACTTAGATGATTTTTTTCTATCCACCTAAGTGTTGCTGTACAGAGTTACCCGGTAATAGTGCTGGTATCCGGTGAAATAGTTGAAGTTTGCCCGTTGACACGGACACCGCCATAAACTGATTTGACTAGCTATTAGATTTAGAGTCTGTTTGGTTTTGTTGATTAAAAGTAGCTAACAAGTATTAAACACTAAAGTTGATTTTAAAGATAAGTGGTTACGTGGTTGATTAGAAGTGCTGACACTGATAATAAGCATTTTATCCATAAATGACTGAAAATGCCCTTAAAGATATTTACAAAAAATATAAATTTAAATGTTAGTTTTACATGGAAAAGGGCAAATGACAGAAATGGAATTGAGTGAGAGTTAGGGGTTTTCTTTTAGGAAGGATAACTTTGGTGATTACCAAAAACATTGTAATAAAGTAGTAAAATTCTTGTCTAAATTAAAAGTGTGTATAACCTGAAAAGTGCTAGTGCTTATAAAGTGGTCAAACCAACTTATAACCTTACCAAACACCCTAGTGTATAACAAATCATTAAGAGTTGTAAAAGAGGGTTAAAACGGAGGTTTTGAAATGTGAAAAAATATAATATTCAGTTGAGAAGATGTCAAGAAGTTTGATATAATCGTTAATTTATGTAAATATCAACCGAGTTCAAGAGGAGGTTTTATTTTGGAAATGGACCTTAAACTTAAAGTGAAGTAGGCTAGATAGCACCCATTGGAGGCAGCTATGCTAACATAACTGTCTTTCGGTCTTTAGGAAAAAAAAAAAAGAGGTCTAGTTTTTTGAGACAAAGGTAGTAATATAATTAAGGTAAATACTAACAGGATCAACTGGAGGAAACAATACTCTCCCGATGCCATATTTTTTTAGTTTCTTGGTATCCAAGTGTCAGTTGCAACATGAGCTATGCTGTTGAGTATTTTGCATGCTCCGATTGTTAATTTTCTCATTTAAAGAAATGCTCAAAGGACCCTTCTTAAGTTGAAGTACCTTGAGGTTTGAACGGATTGGACAATTTACATGGTGGGTTATAGTGGCTTAATTAAGTGGGACTTCGCTTCCTTAAGTGGTGAGTGGT
The DNA here is from genome assembly GCF_029784015.1 of Lycium ferocissimum. Classification (NCBI taxonomy): domain Eukaryota; kingdom Viridiplantae; phylum Streptophyta; class Magnoliopsida; order Solanales; family Solanaceae; genus Lycium; species Lycium ferocissimum. The sequence goes on along the minus strand of NC_081342.1, from coordinate 10,184,662 downwards.
CACGTACGAGAAGAGAAAGCGGTTGGGGGAAAGAGCTTGTCTTGAGACTCATATCAATCTTTGTGAAGTAAAAAAGAAAAAACAGTTCCGCAGGTATCACCTTTACAAACAAAGTCAAGTTTAAAGAGTAAATTTATCCCTCACCATTAGAGGATGATAGGTATGGTAATGGCAGGGAGCCGGGTGGGATGCTTTCCCCGGCTAACGCCCCACTCTACCTGGCCCAACTTTGCCCCGTACATGATATGCTTTTTTCATCATCTTCAATTGTTTATTGTATTTTCCGAATTTGGTTTTTATTTCTCGTACCAATAACTATGTTTTCTCTTTAGATGTTTAACTTAACAATTGAAGGAAGAAACATCAATTATTGTATATGAACAAATGAATAGAAGACATTAAGAGATAATCGAATATAACTAAAACCTTGCTAAAAAAGTAATGGCATACCAGAAGTAAACCTTAAAGATCGAAAAGTTTCAGGTGGTGCACCATTACACCTACCTCTTTGCTCCAATTTGGAGATAATGAATTGCTCTTCGTCCTGGTTGGGTCACATCTAAGAGTTCGACCAAGCCCTTCCCTATCCCACTTCCCCCTCTTTCTATCCATAGAAGGGGATATATTATTTAGGTTTTCCTTTTTTCTTTTAGAACAAAGATGGTATATGATTCTTTGCTCGATGGGTAATGAGTATTCACATGTATATAATTGTTGAATATCATTCTTTCTGTTTTGTTTTATATGATCCTCGTTCTTTTTATTCCATTTCAAAAAGATTGTGCTCAAAAAATAGTCCAAATGCTTTCAAGTTATATTTCTTAAGTAGCCATATAAGGGTGTGGCCCAGTGGTCACGGTAGAGGGAAAAGAACCATGAGGTCTTAGGTTCAAATTCCAGCCGAGAAAAAAATCACTAGGTGACTTCTCCCATCTGCCTAAACCTTACCTCGGTAGATAGAGTTACTCAGTGGTGGTGGAAGGTAGCAAGTAATTGATAAAATAGTCTTGGTGAGTTCAAGATGGCCGCCCGAACACCACCACCAGCAACAATAACAACAACATACCCAGTGAAATCCCACAAAGTGGGGTCTGGGGATGGTAGACCGGTAGAGTGTACGCAGACCTTATCTCTCCCTTGGGAAGGTAGAGAGGCTGTTTCCGGTAAACCCACGACATAAGAACAAGCAATTCAAAGCAGGATGAAAAAGAAATAACAAATAAACCATGGAAACAAAGTAATACAATAGTCAAAGGACAAGCAACAACAAATATTAACAAAAAGGGTAGCCCGAACATCACCATCGTAAAAAAAAGTTACATTTCTTTCATTAAGTTTAAATGTCTACAAAATGTATAATTTTTCTTTAGGGAAAATATACTAGATAACATGATATAGTTTTTGGTTTTTCTGGACTCATCGAGTCAATAGTTAAAATAGTAAATTCTGCCTTTTTGCTCCATCTTGTACCTTCTTGGTAGTGATGTTAATAAAATTATCATTACCTTATTGAATTTTTTCATTGGCTTGTTTAACCTGACAACATTTATGAGTCGCTAGTTCAACCTTCCAACATTTATGAGTCGCTAGTTCAACCTGCCAACATTTATGATTCGCTAGTTCAACTGCCCCTTGGAAGATAAGGTCCAGAAGTACCATGCAATTGACACCCATTGTATATTTGGAAACTTGTACGTGATATTCAACTTTTTTCCTAAGACATGCTCTTATAAGAATTGACATTACATGTTGATAAGTACTCCATCCGTCTAAAAATACTCAACATCCTAACTAAAAATATCAGTCTCAAAATACTTGTCATCTTAAAAAATAAATATAAAATTAAGGAGTAGTTTTTTCCCATTTTACCCTTTGTATTAGTTACATCATTGGGCTAATGTTATGAGTTCACATACCAAAAAATTATTTCTGCCTTGTGCTCTTAAACATTTAGTGACACTTGAAAAATGCAAACAACAAGTGCAATTAATTGCTTCTGATCTTTATCTCCTTCTCCATTGAATTTTTTAATGCAGCCTGTCTAAGTTGACTTTTGTACATAACCGTTTGAGATAGCATCATTTAAGAGGGACTGCATCATTGATGGAGTTCGCGCAAATAGAAAAAATATTTATTGAGGAGAGATCACATGGTAAAATATTTTAAGAGGGTAAAATAGCCAAAACGCTACCCTTATTAATGCTTTCTTACGGGATGTGTAAATGAAAAACACGACAACTATTTTGAGGCGGAGGGAGTAGTTAATTAATCTTCCATTGGTTGAAACTTTCATTTGTAGGAAGCGCATGAAAGCGGTAGGTTATGGATAAATTGTAATGTATCTGGAATTGAATATCTTTGCTCATATGTTAGATACTTCCAAATCGCATTTTTGAAAAGGTTATGCGTATATTCTCAAGCGTCAATTTCATAAATAAGTTAACCACACAAAATATGCCACTTCCTTTAAATATACACATTGGCCTCAATTGGAACATGCCTAAGATTTTACGACTTAATTGATACTAATGGTATAATTAAAGGAGATGACATTAAGCATACATAATGCGTAGTTCGAGTGATTAAATGAAATTTATGATAATTTAAGTGGGATGTCGATGTGATTAAATGAAATTTATGAAAAAGGATGTCGAGTTGAGGACATTATTGTCCACAAATATAAATTTAGTTAATTCATTTATTAGACAAATAGATTTTGATGATCTACTGTGAATTCTTCTTCTTCTTCTTCTTCTCACTCTCAGTCCTCCTTTCCATTTCATGAACCAAACCTCTCTGAACGATCAAAAACCCCTTTTCATCAACAAAATTCTTCTTCTTTAGTGTCGCAAAAAGATGGGTTCTCGTGTCCCATTTCAAGACCTTAATCTTCAAACTGAATCCACCAATTTCACCTCCTCTCCAACCCCAATTCCAAGAATTATCCCCAAAATTGAACCAAAACTTGAACCCTTTGATGAATATACACAAGCTGATCTTCAAAGCACCCCTTTTTTTCCAACCCTAGTCCCAATTTCAACTCCAATTCTGGTTCAGCTTTCACTCGTACTCCACAATTACCCACTTCTCATTCAATTCCACCGGAGATTCCACTTGGGTTTGAAGAAACCAATGTTTATTCTGAATTTAATCGAATTTCTGAGCTATTTAAAGAAGCTTTAACGCAACGTTTCGGAGGTAATGAGGTTGTCGAACACCAGGATTCTCATGTTGAGGTTGTGGAAAACCCCAATTCTCGTGCCATTTTTCCTATTAACAGCGACACCCAAGTTTCAGAAATTGTGATTGATAGAAAAACATATGCACAAAGATCACCGGAATTGGTTAGAGTGACAGATCCTTATCCTGAAGGTCAGCGTTATCTCCGAGACGCTGTTCGGAAAACCCGAATGTTGTGTGATTCTCTGCGTATTCTCATGAACAACCAGCATTTGCTTCCTCATAGAAGAAGAGGTGACCTGAGGGCTTTTCAAATATTGAGAGAACATGGGTTGTGGATGCATCGCGATAAGCGCATTGTGGGGGCAATCCCCGGAGTGCTTATTGGTGACGTGTTTTTCTTTAGGATGGAGCTTTGTGTTGTTGGATTACATGGGCAGGCTCAAGCTGGTATTGATTATGTACCTGCGAGTCAGAGTTCGAACTGGGAGTCAATTGCTACGAGTTTAATTGTTTCAGATGGATACGAGGATAATCAAGATGGAGGAGATGTGATCATATATACAGGACATGGTGGACAGGATAAGTATTCAAGGCAATGTGCGCATCAGGAACTGGAATGCGGGAATTTGGCATTGGAGAGGAGTATGCATTATGGAGTCGAGGTAAGGGTAATTCGTGGCTTTAAATACGAAGGAAGTGGAAGTGCTAGTGGTAAAGTTTATGTATATGATGGATTATATAGAATTACCGAATGCTGGTTTGAAATTGGAAAGTCTGGATTTGGAGTGTTTAAATACAGGCTTGTTAGGATAGAGAATCAGGAAGAAATGGGAAGTGCTATTCTTCGTTTTGCACAGGATCTTAGGATCAGACCTTTAGTGGCAAGGCCTACTGGTTATGTTAGTCTTGATATATCAAGGAAAAAAGAAAATGTACCAGTGTTTCTTTTCAACGATATTGATAATAATCATTATCCGGTTTATTTTGATTATCTGGTGAAGACTGTTTATCCTCCATATGTCTATCAGAATGTGGGCAGTGGTAATGGATGTGACTGCATTGATGGGTGTGGGGATAGTTGTTTTTGTGCTCTGAGAAATGGTGGCCAATTTGCCTATGATTGTAATGGTATACTGTTGAGAGGCAAACCGTTAGTGTTCGAATGTGGACCACATTGTCAATGTCCTTCAACTTGTCGGAATCGAGTGAGTCAGAAAGGTTTGAGGAACAGACTCGAAGTGTTTCGGTCTAGAGAGACTGGTTGGGGAGTTAGGTCACCGGACTTGATCCAAGCTGGGTCTTTTATCTGTGAATTTACTGGGGTTGTACTCACACGAGAGCAAGCCCCAATTTTTACAATGAATGGTGATAGTTTAGTCTATCCAAGTCGCTTTCCTGAGAGATGGGCAGAATGGGGAGATTTATCGCAAATATACGCTAACTATGTGCGACCAGCCTCCATTCCTCCTCTGGATTTTGTGATGGATGTTTCTGGAATGAGGAATGTAGCATGTTATATCAGTCACAGTTCGAGCCCCAATGCTATGGTACAGCCTGTGCTTTATGATCACAACCATGTATCTTTCCCCCACCTGATGCTCTTTTCGATGGAGAATATTCCCCCTCTAAAGGAGATCAGTATTGATTCTGGTGTAGCAGATGACTGGACAGGGAAGCTTGGCCATCTGTGATTGACTAACTTATATAGCAGTTGATACAATTTTGAAATGATGCGGCACAGCCATTTCTGGCACATCATTTGCTGAGGTAATTAAAACATTCAAGTCAATTGTTCCTGTTGAACTCAAAACTGTAATGGCATTCGACAACATGTTTTTAGAGGGCTGACTCTGCTAATATCAGGCTACTGGTAGTGGTCGTCTTCTCTCTCTAGCCACCTCTGGCCTTTATTCTAAATCTCCCTGAGACTGATTTCATTAAAATATTGTGGCAGTCTTAAATTTATCTAGCTCTGGCGACTTTTGGACGTGCCATTCTCTTTCTATTGTGAATTCTAACAAGCTGGTTGGAACTCCAATTGCTTTGTTAATTTTTTTTTCAATATACTATATGCAGTTTGAATGCATCTTAACTGATTTGTTGAATGGATTTGAACTTCTTTTCATGCTGGTTGAAAAGAATTCCCTTTTCTCTCCATGGTTGTCTTTTTAATGGTTTAGAGCATGATTTTATTTCAAATCAGTTGTGCTCTTGCCCTGATAGATCCCCTCCTCTTTAGATTTCACGTCTAAAGAGCTCTTTGCACAGTTGCTGAGAAGTACTCCCTTGACCTAAATTAGTTGTACAGCTTTTTTTGGCACCCAAGGGTGGTGGTAGGGATCTAGTAGCTCAGTTGGTTGGCTACCTGAACTTTCACCTTGTTGGTGAGGGTTCGAATCCCACATTGTAATCCCCTCTCCCATTTCCCCTTCACCTACCCCTTATGTAATAAGGTAACATTTTTAGCTTTTACTTCTCACAGTACTTATGATTTTTTTCTATTTTAAGAAGCTAAGTATGTAAATGAATTGAGCACTTGAAAGGCATCCATCAACTTCTTACTCAGCATTTCAGAATATACAAAAACAGATACCAAACAGATAGATATTGTCGGTGACCAATATGTAAGAGTAAAAGACAAGAACACGAGAACTCCCTGTCCTCTGATTTTAAAGGTTTAACAACAGTGAGGATCAGATTTTTTTGGAAGGGCAAACTGATGGTATCTTCACTGTTGAGGGATGCTACATCTGTTTATGAATGAGATGATCCAGTAAGCGAAAAACCCCTGGAAACAGATCTGGAATTCCAAAGTTCCTGTTAAAGTTATGTGCTTTGTATGGTTGGCTGCCAAGACGGCTTGTTTGACTAAGGAAATTTACAAAAAAGAGGTCTACAACTCGTGAGTAAAATAGTTCTGAAACATCAATCACCTTTTTGTACATAGCCAAATTACTTCACAAGTATGATAGATGTTTCTGAATTTGATGGGAATAAAATGGGCTATGCCAAGATCAACAGTAGTAACTCCTTCTGGAACAGGAAAGGGCTGCCAAAATATTTGAAGAAGACATGGAGACATGGAACACCATACCAGCGGCTATTTGTTGGTGTCTATTGGAAAGGAACAGAAGATGCTTTACGAACCAGAGAAGCTCAATATGGAAGATGAAATCTGACTGCATTCTTATGATTTCATTTTGGTGTAAAGTGGAAGCTCAAGATGCTAAATCACCGTTACAGTTCATAGAAACGTTTGTATAGATATTCACTTAGTCAGGGTTGTCCTCACTTTTGTTTTTGTTTTGGTTGTAATCACAACACCTTTTTAGTCTTGTTTTCCCTGACATCAATAATACTTACAAAAAAAAAAAAATGAGAATAGGGTTGAGGATGAGGGTATATTTTGACTTACCTACTGCAAGGTTGATGCGGAATAGGTTATGCAGCCTTCGAGTAACTTCAACAAAAACAAATTGAGATAATACTATTAGGGGCTTTAATGAACAGTAAATATGGGAAGGGAAGACAATCACAGAGCTAAAGCAATACATAAAAGAAGTGAAAAGAGAGAAAAAAAAAAAAAAAAAAAAAAAAAAGGAAAAGAAATTGCTCTGCAACATATATTCATTTATTAAGAAAAAGTTCAAATTTGCCCCTAAAGTTTGTGAAATTAGTCCTCCTTCCCTCCGTTGAAAGTTTGCATCAAAAGAACCTCACAGATATCCAATTGTACCATATATGCCCTTCATTTCTCACGGAGCTCCAGCTCGCATATTATCTAAGCTGGCCATTTTAAATTTCCATGTAAGTGAGACACGTGGAAAAAAAAAACGGAGTAATTCCAAGTTTGCCCCTGAACTTTGTGAAACTAGCCATCTATGCACCCCTTTTATTATTAGTCAGCTGACATGGAGTAAATTTGGAAAATGTTGGAAAACCCCCAATTGAATATCATCAAAATGAACCCATTTCTTCCCTGCAACCAGTGCTGCCACCATCCTCTACCTTTCCTTTGCCACAACAACTACTCCAGCACTTCTCTCAAACTCGTCTTCCTCTTCCTCCATTTTCAGGCAGCAAGACCTTACTTTCTAGAAAACATGCACGAGTTCATTTTCAACCTCAAGGTTTGAACACAACCCATGTGAAGGCTCTACAATCTTATTACAGCATAAAAGTTTAACCTTTTTCTTGTTTTGGGGTCTTTTTGGACTAACGATCATTGCTGGGATAAGTCACGCCAAATTCATAAACAAGAGAAGATGCACAAAAAGTCCAAGACCTTAAAAGGCAGTGTCATAACCATTCATGAAACAATTTCTTATTGAATTGGCTTGAAAATACACATAAGTTGAGAGTGATTGTAGACCTCTCTATGACTACTGCAAGTTGGAGAATTTTTTCGGGTAGACCTGATAATATCCATCATTTTCAGGAATTAGTTCTCAGAGACCTAGGGGGATGAGAGATGTGGCATGTCTAACGTGCACAGTCCATTTGCAAAACTTGATACTTTAAAAACATTAACTGGGGTGGTGGAAGCTCTTCTTGCTCACCAACCATGGTGGTGGTGGTTACCTTACCATATAAAGATAAAGAATAAGATAAGGTGGTATGGATGACTTATTCTGCAAAGTTCAGAGGCATATTTGGAGTTCTTTTCCTACTCTTTTTTCCATCTGTCTCACTTAGCTGGTAATTCAAAATGGTCAGCGTAATTAAAATATGCACAGCTGGAGTCTAAAATTGAAGGGCATCTACGATATGATTGGGTAACCGAGAGGTCCTTATTTAAGCAAACTTTTAATGGAATACATATATTATAAATTTCGCAAAGTTGAAGGGCATATTTTGACTTTTTCCCTATTTATTACAAATAACAACTAGGGTTTAGCCTAGCGATCCAACACAATTGGACAGTGGGTGCATAATTCTATCCCCTTCTTTTACTTTATAAGCAAAATTGACACCAGTCATCAGCCTATCACAATGTTTCTGACCTCTACAAGAGTTGATGGGTTCATCTTTGCAAACAAAGCATCAGTGTAGCAAAATATGGCACAAGAAATATATACTCAATTCTTTCATTAAAGGTTTCTTTCATTTTTTTTATAGGCAGGGTTGGAGGATCTAATATTAGAATTCATGAACCATGACAATTGACAAGTATTACGTGATACCCTTATCCGCTAAAAGTAACTTGAGACAAAAATTACAAAGGAACAAAGAAAAATACTATCCAGAAATAACCATGACAAGTATTAGATCTTCTGTTTCGCTTCTTGAATCGATTTCGATGAGACTAAATTTTCCGTTTAATTAATTTACTTTCTTTAAACAGCATATATGCAAAAAATTGACTAAAGTTAACAAAGAATCTTCCAATGATATATAAACAAATTGATAAGTAATTATGTAGGAATTATACCTAACCAAGTGGCAACGGAAGCACCAGCGGCACCAATGCAAAAATCTGTTACAGCAGATTGCTTCCATGAATCTAATAGTTTACTTTCTTCAGTTGTCAGTGTAACCTATGAATATCCATAAGCAGATAAATAAGTACAATAAAACAATAACAACAACAACATAACCAGTGTAATCCCACACACCTATGAATATTCATAAACATGACAAAGCATTCATAAAAAGAACAGTAACTACAACAAAATAATACAATTATTGAATTACAAGGAACAATAGATAATAACAGAAATCGAAGAACAAGAAACTACAGGGATTAATACTTAAGTACAATATATTTTCCGAATGAAACTGAAATTTACAAGGGTAAATTCTGAAAGCTAATGATAACAAAGAATAGATAAAATTACCTAATTGATTAGAAAAGTAAAGAAAAAAAGGGTAACCGTTTAAATATGAAGGCAATTGGGCTCAAAAAAAAAAAAATTAAACCTTTGCGGACGTGAGATGGTCATCCAATTCAATGAGTGCTTGAACTTCTGCCATTGTTGCACAGCTAATTTCACTGTTTGAGCCAATCCAAGATACTGTAATGGTTCTTATTAGCGTAATCGGGGATCCGGATATAAATCGGGTCAACAAGTTGGACTTTTGGTACATAAAAATCATTTTAAAAATACATTTTTGGAAAAAATAGGTTATTAAAAAGGAATTTTGAAAAATAGGAAAATACTTTTTTGAAATACGTGGAAAAGATTGATAATGTTGAATAACAAATCATAGATTTTGATGAAAATTTTAAGTATTAATAATTGATAAAACTAGCTAAATGTTGGCTAAAGTAATAATATAAGTTGAGATAAATTTTTAAGTATTAATAATTGATAAAGCTAGCTAAATGATTATCCTACTTTAATTCGGAAAATATTAACAAATAAAAATATTTTTTATTTTATTAGGAAATTTTTATCGTTATCTAAATGAAAATTAATGTTGAGGTTGCTATGATCTTATATATATTACCTATATTATCAATTAAAAAGGTACATGAGATTATTCTATATTCATTGATAAAATGAGATTAAGAAGAAAAAAGATTACTTTCCACTTTTTTATTAGCTAAAGGGATAATCTGAAAAAAGATTAGGAGCATTGTTGGACCCAAACTGCTAACAACCCCTACATTTTTTAACCAAACTATACACCGAAGGCATTTTTATTCAATTTTACATGACTTAAGGACATTTTTTACCCTTTATAAAGTAAGAGTAGTGTGTGTAAAAGAAAGCAAATTATGTCTTAAATATTCCTTCGTCTCATTCATACGAAGGCGTTTGAATTGATACGAAATTTAAGAAATAAAGAAAACTTTTGTAATTATTGTTTAAAACAAACCATAAAATTTGTGTGGCTAGAAATCATTCCATTAAGAGTAAAAATATTTGTTACTCCCTCCAGATCAAAAAAAGAGTCCACTTAGCCTTTTTTTCTTAGATAAAAAAAAAGAGTCCACTTAGCAAATCAAGAAATAATTAACCTTATTTTTCTATATTTGCTCCTATTAAGTGTTATATGATCAAATCTCAATGCCTATTTAATTAGGAGTAGTTTAGTCAAATTACTTATTTTTGTCTAGAAATTAGTATTTTCTTAAGGGGTGTGTAAATGGCTAAATGGACTCTTTTTTTGATCTGGAGGGAGTACTAAATATAAAAATATATCATTTTTTTTTTGGACTAACTAGAAAAAAGAGGGTAACAAAGTATTTTCCTCTTTTGGAAAAAAAAGTCACGAAGAAGATATATATTTTCTGCAATTGCTAGGACATTCCCTCCAATGAATATCAGTATAAAATATCAGAGGAACACCCAAAGTCTCCAGGGGCATTTAAATATAAGTGACCTTTAAGTTTTAAAATTGAGGGGAGGTGATTCAAGTTTTAATTATTGAGTAGAGCTGATGATTTTTGATTAGTGATTAAGGGGTTTTGAGCTTGCCCAATAGTTTTATTTTTGACACTTTGACCCTCAACTTTATTTTTAATACTTTGCCCTCAAGTTTTATTTTTAACACTTTGTCCCTTGCCCCCACCCCTTCCCTACCCCCAGCCCCTGCCCTTGCCCCCCACCCCTCACCAAAAAAATGTTTTTTTGAAAAAGATTTTGAAAAGTTTTTTTTTTTTTTTTTTTTTTTTGCACCACCTCCATTCCCGCCCTCCCTTTGACCCTCGCCCCACCTCACCCCCCACCAAAAAAATGTTTTTTAAAAAAAGATTTTTAAATTTTTTTTTATTATTATTTTTTTGCACCACCCCCACCCCCCCCCCCGCCCCCAGCCCCCCGACCACGCCACACTCCCTTGCCCCACCCTATCCCCCACCAAAAAATGTTTTTTTAAAAAAAAGATTTTTAAAAAGTTTTTTTTTTTTTTTTTGCACCACCCCCACCCCTTGCCCCAGACCACGCCCCCCTCCCTTGCCCCCCCCCCACGCCCCACCAAAAAAAATATTTTTTTAAAAAAGATTTTTAAAAGTTTTTTTTTGTTTTTTTTTTTTGCACAACCCCCACCCTCTACCCCCTGCCCCCCACCCCTACCCCCACTAAAAAAAATATTTTTTTTAAAAAAGATTTTTTTTGTTTTTTACACCACCCCCACCCTGCCCCCGGCCCCACCACGGCCCCTCGCTAGCCCCCCCCACCACCCAGAAAAAAAATATTTTTAAAAAAAAAAATTAAAAGTTTTTTTTTTTTTTTTGCACCACCCACCCCCACCCTCCCAAAAAAAATTAATTTTATTTAAAAAAAAGTTTTGAAAAGGTTTTGTTTTTGGTTTTGCCCCCCCCCAACCTTACCTCACAAAAAATTAATTTTATTTTTTTAAAAAAAAGTTTTGAAAAGTTTTTGTTTTTGGTTTTTTGCACCACCCCCACCCCACCCCTCCCCCTCCCCTGGCAAAAAAAATTGAAAAGAAATTTTTTTTCTTTGGTTTCTTACTCCACCCACCCACCCCAAAAAAAATTGTTTTAAAAAAAGTTTTGAAAATATATATATATTTTTTTTGGCACCACCCCACCCCACCCCAAAAAAAAAATCTTGAAAAGAAGTTTTGAATTAGAGAGAGAGATACCTCCATATGTTGATCCTAGCAAACCCGGAAAAAGGCGGACAAAGAGGAGGCATGGAATTGGGGAGTCATTGCAAACGAGAAAAAACAAATGCTTTTTATGCAAAACAGTTGGCACAAAAAACAACATGTCCAAATCGAAATGCTCCATAGTTGTTAATTGCATTGTGTTGTAATAATAGTTATTTGTTGGAACTTTATGACATTTTAATGTTATTTTTTTTAGAATGATAATTTCTGTTCTTGGTGTTTGTGAACTTGGTTTATATGATATGTTGATCGCTTTCAATCACAAATGTGTGTATTCTGAGGTTAGTAAATTGCTGAACAATTTTCAACAACTAATGAATCTGTTGCAATGACTCTCGTAACTTGTTGTGTTTTATCCAACAAGTAACGATTTGTTGTCACAACTAGTATCTTGTTGGGTTTTATCCAAGCTGCTAAAAGATTTTCAACAAGTAAGCAATACGTTACAACAGTGAATTGTGCCTTGTTGCAGCAACTAAGTTACATTTTGGGGTTTTTCTAACAAGTGGAGTAACTTGTTGCAAAAACTGGGTAACTTGTTGTGTTTATCCAACAAGAGTAAGGACTTGTTCAACAACTATGTCACTTGCTACAGCAGATACTACAGTTGTTACAACAGATACTACACTTGTTAGCAGAGATATTACGATGGTTACACGATACTACTTGATTCACCCATATTTAGTGAACAACAAAGGGAAATCAATGATATTTAGTGATAAACAAACGAAATTAACGATATGTAGTGATCAATTTATAATGCTTAATCAATTTGATGGTATTTTGAGTTAAGAAAGATGATCTACCAAGTCAATATGCACTAAATCCAATGATCATTAGAGTGAATTGATATCAACTACTTGATTCACCCATATTTAGTGATAAACAAATGAAATCAATGATATTTAGTTATTAACATATAATACTTAATCAATTTGATGGTATTTTGAGTTAGGAAAGATGATCTACTAAGTCAGTATGCACTGTGAACTACTTGATTCACCCATAGTTAATGATAAACAAAGAAAATCAACGATATTTAGTGATCAATATATATACTTAATCAATTTGATGTATTTTGAGTCAGGAAATATGATATACTAAGTCAGTATGCACTAAATCGAGTTATCATTAGAGTGAATTGATGTGAACTACTTAATTCACACATATTTAGTGATAAACAAAGGAAATCAACGATATTTAGTGATTAATGTATAATACTTAATCAATTTGATGTATTTTAAGTCAGGAAAGATGATCTACTAAGTCAGTATGCACTAAATCGAGTGATCATTAGAGTAATTTGATGCGAACTACTTGATTCACCCATATTTAGTGTTAAAAAAAAGAAAAGAAATAAATGGTATTTAGTGATGAATATATATATCTACTAATATCCTTAATGGATTAGATAGTAATTTCATGGATTAGATGGGCAATTCTAAGTGTATTCTTCCTAAATCGAGTGATCATTGGAGTTTTTGATGTGAAGTACTTAATTCAACCATATTTAGTGATAAACAAATGAATTCAATGTTATTCAGTATAAACAAAGGAGTTCAATGTGATCAATATCGTGAATATGTTGCAACAATGGATGAGTTGTTGCAACATATGAGACCATTTTGAACATATCGGTAAGTTGTTGCAACATATGAGATACTAACTTTGCAACATATGAGTAAGTTGTTGCAATAATTTAAATACATTGCAACAACTAAGCAACTTGCTTAAACATCGATCCATCTGAAGCAGTTAATAACTTGTTGCAACTTCTTCAACAAGTGTATGATCTGTTGCAACAATTAACTCATATGTTGTGACATATTTTTTAGTTTTTGTAATAATTTAAGCCATTGTTTGATTTTTTCCAACAAGGTGAATAATTTGTTGCAACAACTAAGCAACTTGTTTAAAAATATTAGTAACTTGTTGAAACAGATTAGTAACTTGTTGCAACATCTTCAACAAAAACATAAATCTGCTGTGATAATTAGTAAGCAAAATAAATAAGTTCATAAACGAGAAATTGTTCAACAGCCACCTTGGTTGCAAATACCACAACTAATCAAAATAAATAAGTTCATAAACATCATTCACAAATAACATAAAGGACAAAAAAAAAAAAAATAGAAATTGTTCAACAGCAACCTTGGCTCCAAATACCACAACTTAAGTAATAATTTGTTCGAATCGCCTTTCTAGGTGTGTGATTTCCTTGATCTACTTCATCTCCTTCATTTCCATCATCAGTTTCTTCATCTTCTAGTTCTTCTTCACTTTCTTCACTTGTATCTACTGCTTCTTTGCTCTGTTCTTCATCTCTTTCTAAGGATTGATTGTCAGTTTGGCTATTCAATTTGACTATCTTTCCTCAATATTTGCTGATTCATAAATAAATTGTCTACTTGTTGCAACACGTGTAGAAATTGTTGCAACAACTACAAATCTGTTAGATATCTTCTACAAACAGAAGCAAATAACTGAAGCTATGTCCAACAGATTTGTAGTTGTTGCAACAGATTGTCTACTTGTTGCAACAAGTGTAGAACTTGTTGCAATAACTACAAATCTGTTGGATATCTTCTACCAACAGAACCAAATAACTGAAGCTATGTCCAACAGATTTGTAGTTGTTGCAATAGATTGTCTATTTGTTGCAACAAGTGTAGAACTTGTTGCAACAACTACAAATCTGTAGGATATCTTCTACAAAAAAAAAACTAAATAACTGAAGCTATGTCCAACAGATTTGTAGTTGTTGCTACAAATTGTCTACTTGTTGCAACAAGTGTAGAACTTGTTACAACAACTACAAATCTGTAGGATATCTTTTACAAAAAAAAAAATAAATAAGCTATGTCCATGATTTGTAGTTGTTGCAACGGATTGTCTACTTGTTACAACAATCTGTAGAACTTGTTGCAACAACTACAAATCTGTAGATATCTTCTACAAACGAAGCAAATAACTGAAGCTATGTCCAACAGATTAGTGAGTCATTGCAACAGATTGTCTACTTGTTGCAATAACTACAAATCTGTTGGTTATCTTCTACAAATAGAATCAGATAAATACCAGGACAAGAACAAAAAAACTATCTGTTGGATATATTTTCCTAAGCCTTGAACCATACCAGACAGCAATAGAAAAACCATCTATTCACTACAAACCTTTTCTAAACCCACAAAAAAAAAAAAAAAATTCAAAACTTCCTTTCAAGATTTTTTTTTTGGAGGGGGATGGGTGGGGGCAAAAAACCAAAAATAAAAACTTTCCAATACTTTTTTTTTTAAAACAAAATTAATTTTTTTGGGGTCGGTGGGGAAGTAAGAAACCAAAAAAAAAATAATTCAAAACTTCATTTTGTTGTGGGTGGGGGAAGTAAGAAACCAAAAAAAAAAAAATTCAAAACTTCTTTTCAAGAAAAAAACATTTGAGGGGAGGGGGGGGGGGCGGTTAGTGGTGCGAAAAAACAAAAAAATTCCAATACTTCTTTTTTTAAAACAATTTTTTTTTTGGAACGGTGAGGGGTGCAAAAAAATAAAAAGAAAAACTTTTCAAATTTTTTTTGTGTGGGGGGAGGGGGGGAGGGGGGAGGGGGTGGGAGGAGGAGGAGTGGGGACCAGTAAAAAAATTAAAATTTTTTTTTAGGGGTGGGGGTGTGTGGGGGCGGAGGGCCGGAAAAACAAATAAAAAAATCAATGCTTTAAAAAAAAAAATTTGGGGGGGGGGGGGGGGGTGGTGAAAAAACAAATAAAATAACAAAACTTAACAAAAAAAAAAAAAAAATTGAGGGGGGGTGGGGTGGGTGAGGGGTGGAAGGAAAAGAGTGGGGACCGATAAAAAAAAAAAAATCAAAACTTTTTTTTTTTAAATTTTTTTGGGGGTGGGGGAGGGGGGTGATTACGCAGGGGGAGGGTTGAGAGGAGGGGGTGAAAAAACAAATAAAAAAATTAAAAAATTTAAAACAATTTTTTTTTTTTAAAAAAAAATGGGCTAAGGGGTGGGGGCGGGGTGTGTGGGGGTGGAGGAGGAGGAGAGGGTGCTGGTGAAAAAGTAAATAAAAATATCCAAACTTTTCTTTTAAAAAAAAATTGATGGGGGCGGGGAGGGTGGGGCTGCGGAGGGGTGAGAGAAGGAGAAGGGGGTTGGTGGATTTTTTTGAATTAAGTTGGAATTTTTTTATATTTTATAAAAGATTAAAAAATTTGAAAAAAATACATTTTAGACCTAATCTTTTTAATTTCAAATTGAATTAAGTTTTAATTTAATGTGATCCCACAAATAGCCTATACTAATTTGACAACTAAAAGATAAGTTAAATCTTCCAAGTCTCCATTGTAGAGCTTCCCAAGCTCAAATACTCTTCCCATACAGTCCCCTTCCCTGCACATGCCATGTCCATAACAACCCACCCCATCACCCCCTTCACCACCCACCCCAACCACCTATCCACCTCCATCTCCAAAGCCACTTCCCTCCTTCAACTCAAACAAATCCATACCCAAATCCTCAAACAAAACATAAGCCCATCAACTTCCAATTCTCTCCTTTTCAACCTCATTCTTTCTTCCATTCCTTTCTCATCAGCCCTTCACTATTCCCTTTCCATCTTCTCCACTATACATCCCCCACAAACCCACCTCACCAACAAGCTTTTTCGCCAACTTTCGCGTTCTAAAGAACCCCATAATGCTTTCTTGTTTTTGGAAAATGGTAGAACAAATGGCTTGGAGGTTGACAGGTAAAGATGTCAAATGGGCGGGTTTAGCTGAATTTGAACTGAGTTGAGTTAATAAACCATCTAAAATTCCCTTGGCTAAAATGAGCGGGTCATAACTCAATCCGTCCAATTCTTATTAAGTTTTAATTGTTTTATTTTTTCTTTTATAATTTTTTAGTACCCTATAACATTATTTTTTTAATTATTATTATTATGGTTTTATATAACACATCAAATGAAAAAATAAAATTTGAAAATATTTTGACAAGATTTCTCATGAGTCAAATTTGGACAGGTTATGTTTTCGTGGGCTAATTTTGTCACGTCTATTGACAGGTTTAGTTTCCCGCCATTGCTGAAAGCTGCATCGAAGGCTTTGGCGTTGCGTGAAGGAGTTGAGATTCATGGGTTGGTTTGTAAACTTGGATTTGATTATGACCCGTTTGTTCAAACTGCTTTGCTTGGGATGTACGCGAATTGTGGACAAATTCAAGATGCGCGGTTGGTGTTTGATAAAATGTCTCAAAGAGATATTGTCACTTGGGATATAATGATTGATGGGTATGTTGTTCTTCATTTAATTATCTAAGATGCTTAATTTGATTTCCTTTTTTGCAGGGGAAATAAAGAAAAGTCTTTCTTTTGTGAAATACTAATGTATCAGTAATGAGTAAATTGAGTTGAACTTGAAATTTTAACTATTGGTTGAATTGCTTTTATTAGAGAATACTTAGTTTAGCTATTGGTTGAATTGTTTTTAGTAAAGAATACTTAGTTTCAGGAACCCGAAATTTGTCTCGAGAAACAACCTGTTGTTACGTTGTGGAATGAAACTGACCTAGATGGAGCGGAATAGTGGAGGATTCATATGCCAATCCCCACTGGTTTGGAGTTGGCGTACTCGTGTTTGTTGTTGCTGAATCATTTTTGGTTGATGAATTATCAAAGATGTTGAGTTGCATGTTTATTTCATGCTACAGTTTCAGAATTATTTAAAGATAATGATGTCCATTAAGTTTCTTATTTATAGCTTGCTGACCTTACGTGCTCTGTGTTTTACAGCTACTGTCAGAATGGCCTTTTTGATGATGTATTGGTGTTATTGGAAGAGATGAGGAGCTCTAATGTGGAGCCGGACGGGAGGGTTTTCACAACCATTCTATCTGCTTGTGGTAAAACTGGAAATTTAGCCATTGGGAAAGTGATTCATGGGTTAATATCTGAGAATAACATCATCGCTGATTCTCGTCTGCAAAGTTCTCTGATCAGCATGTATGCAGGCTGTGGCTGCATGGATTTGGCTCAGGATTTGTATGAAAAAATGTCACAAAAGAATTTGGTGGTATCAACTGCCGTAATTTCAGGATACTCAAAGGTTGGGCAAGTTGAAGCTGCACGCTCTATTTTTGATCGAATGACAAATAAGGACTTGGTTTGTTGGAGTGCGATGATAGCTGGTTATGCAGAGAGCGATCAACCTCAAGAAGCTCTGAAGTTACTTGACGCAATGCAGGCATCTGAAGTGAAGCCTGACCAAGTAACTATGTTAAGTGTTATCTCAGCCTGTGCTAATCTCGGTGCATTGGATCAAGCAAAAAGAATGCATTTGATTGTTGATAAGTATAGATTTCGAGAAGCTTTGCCTGTAAATAATGCCCTAATTGATATGTATGCCAAATGTGGGTGTCTAGACGGAGCAAGAGAAGTTTTTGGTCGAATGCGAAGGAAAAATGTTATTTCCTGGACTAGTATGATTAGCGCATATGCCATTCATGGAGAGGCCGATCAGGCCTTGATGCTTTTTTATCAAATGAAAGAGCCCAATTGGATTACGTTTGTGGCTGTTCTATATGCTTGTAGCCATGCTGGACTAGTTGACGAGGGACAACAGATCTTCTCGTCAATGCTGAATGAGTACAATATTACACCTAAAGTTGAACACTATGGTTGCATGGTGGACCTTTACGGCCGAGCGAATCGTCTAAGAGAAGCCCTAGAGCTGATAGAGACTATGCCTATGGCTCCAAATGTTGTCATATGGGGTTCATTAATGGCTGCTTGTCGGATCCATGGTGAGTTTGAACTAGGAGAATTTGCAGCTAAAAGGCTTCTTGAGTTAGATCCTGAACATGATGGGGCTTATGTCTTCTTATCAAACTTCTATGCAAAAGGAAGAAGATGGGAAAATGTTGGGGAGGTAAGACAACTTATGAAACACAAAGGCATATTGAAGGAACGGGGACACAGTAAGATTGAAATGGACAATGAGATACACGAATTCTTAACAGCTGATAAGAGTCATAAACATGCAGATGACATCTATGCAAAGCTAGACGAGGTAGTTTGCAAGTTGAAGCAGGTTGGTTATGCTCCAAATACAAGCGTTGTTTTAATTGATGTAGATGAAGATGAGAAGAAGGATATGGTTCTCTTGCACAGCGAGAAATTGGCTCTTTGTTATGGATTACTGAAAAGTAATAGGGGATCGTCACCAATACATATAATTAAGAACTTAAGGATCTGTGAGGATTGCCATAACTTTATGAAGTTGGCATCTAAGGCGTTTGAGAGAGAAATTGTTGTAAGAGATAGGACTAGATTTCACCATTACAGATATGGCTCATGTTCTTGTAAAGACTACTGGTGACAGCAATTTATGAAATAGAACTAGTGTACTAATTGTATTATATTGTCCTCATTTCTCTTTAGCATTCAATTTCATAAGTGCAGGCAGAGCACTTCTGGCTACGGGGGTATAATATTTACAGTTGAAATGTACTAAAACAACGTAGTACTAAAAGACACTAATATTGAATTCTCAACGTTCACAGAAGAACAAACATATAGAGCAAAATTCAGAAGCTCTCATGAGGAATGAGAATGCTTCCTCATAAGAACATCGAAAACCCCAACTTATAAGGTCTGTTTAGGTTGGAATCTGGACCCTCTCTATTGCGAGATCACTGTGCTGGCTCGTGAAAGGAGATAACAGCCAGAATTCTTGTTTCAACTTTTGAACTTCTCTTCTCAGCCTAAACTTCAAAAACTCCAACACAGCTGAAACCAACTTCCCATTTTCAGTTAAAGGGCTTCGACTGTACTCTAGAATCCATGTATTCGGGTCCAATTGGACAGCAGAAGCACTCCATTTTTGTTGAGTCCATGAACTATTAGCCTTTCTAATCAAGTAACCAATCTCCCCATTGGACCACTGTTCAAAATGAAGAGGAAAAGAGCAACAAAACCTTGATTTGATGACATAAACTCAAAAAAAGAGGACAGAAACAGAACATAGTCACGAAATTCTGATACCTCAGTGAGTCTTCCTGATAATATGGCATACGAACGTGCAGATAATCCAGCTGTGAGCAAACCAGCTGTTTGTAAAGGCCATCCCCAAATGCTCAACTCTTCTGTCATGGACTTGTACAATGTACATCGCGAAGCCAAAAGCAAACCATCCTATAATTTAGTTGAAAATGGACTTGATTTTAGTATCCGCTGACATGTGACAAGAATATACATACAACCACAAAGACAATGTATCAAACAGCACTTTTGGCCATGAATATTCTTCACTTTTTTCCGGAGTTGAAAAACACCTAAAAGTTTATTTTCGCTTTTTTCACTCCAAATCACTCACAACAATTCAAAAACAACTCCAATTTTCAAATAGTACCATTTTCACTTTGAAAACAAAAACTACTTTTT
Organism: Lycium ferocissimum; assembly: GCF_029784015.1. Lineage (NCBI taxonomy): Eukaryota > Viridiplantae > Streptophyta > Magnoliopsida > Solanales > Solanaceae > Lycium > Lycium ferocissimum. The sequence goes on along the minus strand of NC_081342.1, from coordinate 10,164,462 downwards.
TTTTTCAGATTTCACAATTTTCATGGCCAAACGGAAGTGAATATACCTGATTGATTTTCCAAGTAGAATTAAGAGGGCTACAACTTGATACTTCATCATCATCAATTAAACCTTCAAGCTCCTTTTTCAAGAATACCAATCTTTCATTAAAATCCTTCAAACCCCGTGATTTTTCACTCAAATTCCTAACAATTTCTTGTGACAATTCAGTTTTCAAGAACCCAGAAACCACCCAAGAAAACCCGAATTCCAGCCCAAAAACAACACACAACACAAAAACCAACCTCATCAACAAAACCCCAAACCCAAGTTCTCTTTTCCTCTTCTTCACCTTCTCATGAAAACTCATTCTTGCAGTGGAATTAAGAGGTGGAGACATAGACGACGACGAAGAAGAACTGTTGTTGCTCGATTTCGGGGTTGAAAGATTCGATGGGCTAAAAGAAATGGGGCTTTTTGGAAACTGAAGGGCTTTAGTGATAGAGCGTTTTGTGATGGAATTCTTCTTGTGCATGCTGTTAGTCATTAGATCAAGTGTTGCGTTGAAACTGGCTATGCAAATTTCGCAATTGCAATTTGTATCTTTTCGACATCCAGGGAAATAGTAGCTGTCTTTGTTTTCGGATTCCATCATTGTGGTTGATGATGATTTCACTGAAGAATTTGGAGTTGAAATTACAGTTGATTTCATGTTTTTGAGTGTTATGATTATGATTCCAAAATGTGGTATTTTTGGGGTTTCTTTTTTGTTTAGGGCAAGTGGATTGAAGAAGATTTATGGGGTTTGAAATTTGAATGCAACGGTAATATTGTCTGTAGAATATTTGGGGGTACACTGTTATGACACATTTACACCTTATAGATCATGTCATTTATGGTAAGGGTTTAAGTTAGAGTAAACCAAAATTTTCTTTGAACGAAATTTCCTTTGTATGCGTTTTAAGTATTTTAAGTTGATAATTATTGTGATCTATATTAATTTTTACTTAGTTTTCAAATTATAAATTTTATTTTAAAAAAAAAAAAAAAAAACTTAAAGTTTTTATTTTTGAATTGACGATCAAAGTTTAAAAAATTAAATCTAGAAATTTCAACTCTACCACATAAATTGGAACAAAGTCTACTGATGGTGTAAAGATCTTCTTTATTATCAGTATATTTTAACCTCCTATATAGCGGTGAATAGTTTGTCAATGCATGCTTCCCTTTCTTATGCTAAAGTTAGTCTTTAGCAAGTTTTCTGATGAGCAAACTCTTTTTCTTCAGATCCCTTTTGGTAATAAAGAAATGTTTGAGGCCTTTTATCCCGTCCAAGGCCTCAAACCGAATTGCTTACCAGCGGAACTCATTTAATCCGACCCTGTATAAGTACCAATGCCCCTTCCCCTTTCACCTCTAGGAAAAGCTTCTGGGATGAGCCCTTCTACTCGTAATTTTGATATTAGAGGGAAAATTCTCGATCCACTTAGCATTTATTATAACTTACCAATTAATGCTTTTTAAATAAAGTTATATTTAAATTTTTTTTTAAGTGACCTGATAGTTTAAAAATTCTTTACACTGTCTGTATAAAAACTATAAACTCATTCGCTAACTACGTGTAAATCTTTTGATAGGTATTTGGTGATCTAGTGAAAATGGTAACTTCATTAATGGTGATCTATTGGAAATGATAATTAACATGTTATCACAGGTTAAAAGTCACTAATAGAGTATTTTTTTTGACATTATTAGTATACATAACTTAAAGACTTTGAAAAAATATAAAATTTTAAGCTTAGTTATGAAGAAACATTTGAAAAAACCTATAAAAATTTTAATTACACGCTTAGTTATGAAGAAACATTTAATTACACACGCTTAGGTGAGAATTAGGTGTAATTGAGGGTGTAATTACACTCTCCATTCTCAAGGAAGAGGGGGGGGGGAGAGGCGAGAGTTGGGTGTAATTACACCCTGTAATTACAGGGTTACTTTTTAATTTATTTCTTTTTAATTTTATTTTAATTTCTTTTCTTTTCTAATTTTTTAATTTCTATTATTTAATTTTTTTTATTTTTACTTTTTAATTATTTGTATTTTTTAAAATATATTTTTATTTTTATAGAATTTGTATTTCATTTCCTTTGTTCTTATTCCCAAACTTTACTTCTTGTGGTTCCATATAATTGCTCGCAGATTTTTATTTTATTCATTTAGCATAACCATATTAATATTCTAATTTTTGAGACTACATCTCTTAATATTAGAAAGAATGAGTCATTAGCAAACTTGACATATAAAAAGTGACGTTATTAAAAGTAGAATTTCGTTGTGAATGAGATTATAAACTTATATTTTCCGTTTCTTTTGAATTATAGGAATATTTACTTATGTAACGTTAGAATTTGGCATAAGAGTATTATGTTAAAAAAATTCTTTCGGATTTTGAATTTAAGTTATATTTTCGATTTTAAAAATATTTGCTTTAGTACTATTGACTTGTTATTTCACATTACATGTTGTTTATTTTTCACTTACAGTTGATAGAATTATTGTCAAACATTTGAATAGTGTTACGACATTATATTTATAAATATTCTTTTTTTGTCAAACATCCAATTCCATGATGTTCTCACAAAAAAGCTATGCTTTTAATTTTTATAATCAATTAAAATTAATTATTTATTTGAAATTATATATCAATTATTTTTATAATATTAGTTACAAATATATGATTATTAATTAACATATTTTAAAGAAATAGTATATTATTAAATAACTAATTTAATATCATTTATAAAGGCACATATATTTTTGAATATTAATTTTAATTTTTTTATAATTAAATTTTATTTTTAAATTAAACTAACTGTGTAATTATACTTGTGCAATCAAACAACACGCTTGTAACATTATAACAAACAAACGGAAATTATAATCTTGTAATTACTAAACCGTGTAATTACAAATTACACCAATTCCAATTACCAGGTGGCTTTCCAAACAAGCTCTTACTTTCTTTACATGGAATTGGACCTAAATTTAAGGTGAAACTAAAAAGGAGAGAAATGGTTAAAGAATTTGTTTAGTGGCTATAGAATAACGCAAATTGAGAATGTGATTTCTTACTATACCTCAAAGGTATTGACGAGATGAAAAAAGAATTGAACCCAATAGTGAAGTCACTGTTTTCTTAAAATAAAAGCATAAACAAAAAACATAATTTATTATATATATATATATATATATATATATATTTTTTTTTTTTTTTTTTTTTTTTTTTTGGTGGAGGACCCGAGTAGGGAACTGAAAAAGAATGACCTTATAAGTAAAACTAATATGATTGCTGAGCTACCCCAAATTGAGTTAGTGAAATTTAAGTTATTATTTTTTCTAGTTGCATCTGAAAATGTTCCAGATATTGGATATAATCAATAACTTTCTACCATTCCATTCGTCTTTCTAGATGGTGAATGGAGTCCAATGTGGATGAAACTATAAAACAAAATTTCTTTTTTTCTTAATTATTTCTCTTCTTATATACTTTTCTATTTTTATGATAGTGTGTCCATGAATATATAATATATTGGAAGAAAAACATATTGAAGAGAAAGGTTTCTGGAGGAAGTTGAATCTTGCATCTGAATATTATAGTACATAATATAGTTGCCACAATTATATTGCTCGGCCAATTTGTCTCTAATTCCAGCATCATGTTTTCAATGGTAAGTGGTAACTATAGCCCTCCTACCACGTTCATTTTGGTGATCAAAAGACTGTAATCCGACTGGAATCGTGTGAGTTCATGAAAATTGTAGTCTCAAATAGGAGTATAGTACTTATATATAAATAATAAAATTAATGCATATGTCTTGTTATAACTGATTAACTCCTATCTGCCCTATCTTATGGCAATAATGCATTAAATCAATATTAAGTATCCTCCTTTTCTTATCTTTTCTTATTTTTGAAGGAAACATAAGTTGACTAGGTACAAAACCAAACAAGTTCAGATCGAGTCCTTGTTTGATATTTTAACCTAACCCATTGATTGAATAATAATTAGGAGTTTCACTGAATTTACATGCTTGAATCCAATTGGCTAATGAACATTGGTGTCCCCTTGATTTTCTATATCTCCTCGTTAATATGAGGAAAAAAAATTGCTTGAGTAGTTAGTCTTGGTTTCCAAATATCCAAAACTTGGACTGCATGACTCTTTGGTTTGTGATTTTCACCAGATTGTATAGTAGTTTATAAACACCTTTTGTTTGAAAATATTGAATTATCCTATTAAAAGATAATCAATCAATCGATCTTGTGCATGCATCTAATGCATGTATAATAACAATAAACACCAAACGAATACCATTTGGTATATACGCCCTCCTTTATTTTGCCTTCCTATTTTTAGGAACCCAAGTCCTTGGTTTGATCAAACCTAGCATGCATATACCTAATCAAGAATGTCCAATTTAAACTAGTGGACAATACAAAAATAGCTCAATTTATGGACTAGCGTATAAGTTTAAAATTGATTGTACACCACTAGTCACTATGATTTCATGTGGCACTTATTTTCCTTTACATTGTGTCAATATTAATTAATTACGAATTAAATGTGGATTTGCGTGTGAGAAAATCTATGCAACAGCGTATGGTCGATATCTTTAGAGTACATACCTATTAATTAATGGGAAGATGACTATAAGCGTTTATGAGATAAGACGTGTGTTGAAGTGAAAGCCTTGGTATTATTAAACGCAAATGATGGCATATGATAAAAATTTCAAAAAAGATGGTCAGTCCCCATGCTTCATTTTTTTGATTGACTTTAAACACACTTAGGTATCAATTTATTATGCTTTGTACTTAAGGAACACAAAATTTAACAGTTGGGACCATGCATCAACTCCTCCACAAAAAATAGCTAATTATCAGGGGCCACTAAATCTAAATATTATGTTGCACTAGATTCTACTTGTCCAACAAATTTTCAGTGTTGAAGTGAAGGATCATTCAAATTTGGACTGAAGGAATTCTCTTCTCTTTTCTTAAATTTGAAGCAGTGCACCATAACATGAGATTATTTTAACTCAAGATTCATGTCACAATACCCTTTGAACTTGGTTATTGATTAGAGCCTTATTGTCTAAAATTCCGTGGTGATTTTGATGTTCTATATTTGGTGTATCATGCAATTTGGTATAAACGATGACGTACACAAGATTTTTCCGAAGCACTATCAGACTATTTCGAGTTGGCCACAGAATAACAGGCTCTGACACCCTATACCATTGCGATAGGTCACAGGATCGGAGGGGGACTTCCCATGTGCCTATTATGCCAACATGGCAAGAGCACACCGATCTTAGCCCAAACCTACTTAAATAATTTAAAGGATCGGCACAACAACCTTAGCCCAAATTCCGTCATATAGTTGTCTTCCATTTCCACCAACTCTCATCATGTCTGACAGTCCCGATTTGCGTTTCGCAGCATAAGGAAACATTGGCACCACAGGGATATCACATCACTTGTACTTTAGGGTTGAAAAGTCTAATTTTGACTTGAATAAAGATAGTTTCTACGGGAAGGTAGTGGCATCTCATCTTTGAGAATTGTAACCCTAGCAATTTTTGCTCTCAAACTTGTAAAATTCAAATAGCTCCTGAATCTAAGTTCAGATTTTGGTCCATATTATTTTTCATTGCTCGTATCTTTATTCTCGTTATTCTGAAGCCTTAAGCATCGAATCTCTTCATACATGGGAGTTTAGGATCAGATACCACTCACTTGTCTTTAAACCCTACAAAACTATAAATTTAACTGATAATCCTAAAATTGGTTTTTAGCGGAAAACATTCGCCATTTTGCTAAGCGGTGTTGAACGACATCTCTTACTAAATTATGGCTCTGCCAAGGGATATAAGTACAGAAACATTAAGAAAAATGCAAATTTCTGAGTATTATCCAACTCCAATCTTGGCGTGACTGGAGTGAGATTACTTGGAACTTAAGATGTCAATAGTCTACACTCTATGGTGTAACATTTGGACCACCTGAACTTATTGAAGTAGATAACAGGTGGCTGAATAATCTTTTCTAGATTTCGTTAAACCATGTGATTAGATGTTTGCCTTCAACACTGACTTATCTCCATGATCATGGCATAACCGGAGATAAAATTTTAAATTTTTGGGTACATTTTGGATTTTAGCTAGAAAAGACAGCTTATTGGATTCTTGATTAAAAAAAAAAAAACTTGGGTCCGAGATTCTTGATATATTATTTATACGTATTAAGTGGGTTTTTAATTAAATACAATTTAGAATTTAAGCCAAAGTTATTGAGTTCGAACCTGTAGATAGACTTGTAGCTTCGCTCCCAATAATCGTGCAATTTAAAATGTGCATGACATTATCAAAAGCAAGAAAAATCATAAAAGATCTACTTAATTATATTTTCTAAAATCATGAAATCAAGTCATATGTTAGTTGATCACTAAAGCTTACAGTTTAATGGTATCGAAGAAACCTTCCGCATGATTAGCTAGGTGTAGGTTCAATTTCTTCTTTTGTGGATATCAAGATCCACTAGATTTTATATAATCATGCCAACTTTTCACTTAGAGTTTTGAGCTGATTTCTCTCTATACCTTTGCTTAAAGCATTGCATTTGCCTTTGGTGGTGCCATCTAATTTTGAAAATTTAGGTACCAAAAAGAAGCCAAATTGCCCGCCCGGCGACATTAAGCCTATGCATAGTGACCTGTCACAGTTAGAGATAGTAATAAATTAAGAACCTTGACGAAAAGAAAGTCGATGTGTTAGTTGAGTTGTATGAACCATTTCCTTTAATTGTTAAAATAGTTGGTGAACTAATTCTACTTTACAGCATGGGCCATTGTGATGAATCATCCTCTACATAAATAATTAGAACTTGAATAGGTCAACCAGGCAGATGATCTCCTAGTTGTCATTTAGCAGATCATAACAAAATGTTTTTGCTTAATTTGCTGGATCAGACAATTAAATGTTCAGTGGAAATACTTCAAAACTTCTTTAAGAATGAGTATTATTTTTGTGTTAAAAGGTTTTGAACTTTTTTCAATCGAAGCATCTTAAATATGAAATTATTGGAGCATATGACATGATTCCTATAAGGATCTTTCTGGTTTAGTGGGAAGTTGACCTTAGTATTTTAAAATGAACATATCTGCATTGGGATCTTCCTAGTTATTTGAGTAGCTTTCAAGATCAATTAATTAAACACAAGGTAAAAAAAGAAGATTAAGCATCTGGCATAAAGATGAAATAATTTTTTTTTTTTTTTTTTTTTTAATGACCATAAGTATTATCTTTAATTTGTTAATGCGTTGAGAAGGTTTCCTTTTGAATTTCATCGGAAAAACTTGATATTTATAAAATGAAAAAATGAAATATAATCTTGAATTTACTGAAAGAGAAATTCTAAAGTAAAATTCAGAAAAACAAACAAATGACGGTTTTCATAACATCAAAGAATCAAAGGGAAAAGAGTTTGACATAAGTCCTAGTTAACACAAGAAAATGTTCAATGTTTAATCGACTCAATGAACAAACTAAAATCAACTTTCTTTCCCACTTTGTCAAAAGGAGGAGAAAATATTGTCAAGCTTAATTGAAAAACTAAATTAATGTAGGGAAAGAATGGAGAAAATACTTTTTTTTTGTTTTTGTTGAAGATCACTTGTGATAATACAAAATGAAATTCATATAGCTGATTTCTAATTTATTTATAATTGAGATGTAGTTATTATTGTTGTTGAAGATCTCCTCATTGATTGTCGTGAGAAAGTAATAAGTAGAACATACCATATAAAATAAAAATAAAAACAAAAACAGATACTACATCCACTAGTAGCCTCCATTGAAAAAACAAACATCCTCTGTACAAGACAAGATGGGGATCAAGAAAGACTTCTCCAAAATAACACTTGTTGATGTTGTTGTTGTTAGACCTTTTATGTTTCCACCAAAAGTTGAAGTTACCCTTTTCTCTGCTTTTATCTTAAGTGAAGAAGTGGGAATCCATACGGCCGAATCCAATCTGTTTGAGACTGAGACATAATTGTTGTTATTGTCATCTAACTAATAATACGAGAGAGAAAATTCTTCTCCTACTTGAGATATTGAACTTGCTGATCTTGAATACTTCTTGGAATTAGAAGAATTTGAAGATGATGACGATGACGACGACGACAAATCAGACCTTCTCCTTAGCATTTGCCTCATTCCATCAGCCACTTTAATTGCAGGATTAGACTTATATTTTCTACAAAATGACATATGTGCCTTCACAGCTTCTTCCATACAAAGAAATTGTTTTTTTCCTCTATTCACTTCATCTCTAACAGCTTCAGAACAAAGCCCACATAGCCATTTCCCATCAAAATTCTCCTTAACTTGGCTAATGTAGTCTTGTGTGCAATCTTCTTTAAGCCCACAACACTCACACTTTGCCAACTCTATGTCCATTTCTTGAATATTGAATAAATCACAAAAAGGTTCAATCTTTTTTTTAAGTCAAGAACTTCCCCTTTTGGGCTCAATTTTTCACTTGGGATTTATGGGAAAGGAGAGGAAAAAGGGTGGGAATTTGGGAGAAGGGGAAGTGAGAAATTTATAGTGGGGAAAATATGGCATAAATTGCTCCATGTTAGGCAATGGAAAATGAGACAACTCGGTCTAGGTGGGGTCCACTTGACAGTGGCTCCTTGTAGCATTTAAATAAGAAAAAAAATACAAGAATGAATGGGATTTTTACTATAGTCTATAGTCATTAGTCATACTCTTTTGTTTTATTAGCTTGTCACTTATTGTTAGTGTTATTATGTGATTGTGTTTTTAATTGTTACTTTAGGTGGTGGTAGTTTTTGCCTTTGCCTTGAATGACGGTTACTTTCGGTTAGGACTATTCATCGACATCTTAGGTTCGATATTTTTTTATTTTTTTTTAACTAGACCTCAAAAAAATCGATCCTAATCGTCACCAAGGTCTAATTAAGGTTCGATGCAATAATATAACTATTATTTCTGAGGTCTAATTAAGCTCAAACAAAACCTAAATAATCAAATCTAAATTAAAAGAATAAAATTGAACAAACACCCATTCTTTTAGTTCACATGGTTGTATTTTTTCTTTTGCATATTTCACATGAGAATAGAGAAGATCTAATTACAGTGTTTTAAAAGGCAGTTCCAGGGCTCGCCTCGGGACTCGCCCCAGGACAGGGCATTGGCAAAACGCCCCGGGGCTCACGTGCGGGGCTTAGTTCCTGTGAGGCTTACGCCTCAAGCGCCCGACTGTACGTCCTAAACATGTCTAACGCTCAACGCTCGGGGTTCGCCTAACAGTTCTTACACAAATTATATGTTAAATTCCTTAATTAGAATCATTGACCTTTATAATTATTTAACAAATGAATGATACTTAATAGTTTTTCATCTATAGAAATAAGAAGATTGGGTGTAACTCAAATAACAAGTCGTAGTATTGCATACATTTGAGAACATCGTGAGGGTGAATATCACTTTATATTTCTTTTAAAAATACATAACCGAATTGTACATTTTTACTTGTCATTGGTCTTTTGTCCTATGTATCAAAATTATCATATTTTATTATTTCGCAATTTGAAAGTGATTTTATTTTTATTCATGAAGGAGTTACGTTTTAATTATAATATTGAGATAAAATGCATAGTATGATAACAATATTGTTTTAAGAAATTGTGATTTTTTCATTCTTTAAAAGTTAAGATGTTATAGTTGATTTGCATTTCATAATAGCTTTTATTTCATTGTATTGTTTATACTTATACAATTATATATATATATATATATATATATATATATATATATATATATATATATATATATAATTACAAGCGTATAATGGATTGCTTTGATTAGTTTTTTTTTTCTGAGGATCAAGCATTATATATATATTTTTTTATTTTATTTTATGTAATTTTACCTATTTAAAGTATTTATTGTAATTATATTATTTTATGAAATACTAAAAATTAAATACCCATGGGAACTTACGAAATTTTCGGTGGTTATCCTCGGCGAGGCATATGTAAAACGCCCCCTTACGCCGCCTTTTAAAACTCTTGGATCTAAGTGAATGCTAGTGATTTTTTTATTTATTTTTTGGAATTTGAACTCGTAACACTACTACATAAATTGTGATTCTTTTTTACCACTGAAATGTTATTAGAAACGCTAGACATGTTTTATTTTTTGTTTTGTCTTGAAATTGGCTTCTTGGAGCCTGGTATCAGTAGGGCTCTCCTGATTTTGTGCATGTGTTGACCATTTACCCTTAAAGACTTTCACTTTCATAGATTTGATATAAATTAACATTAGGTCTACATCACAAATTCTCAATCATATTTTAACCACTTTTTCATGGCCCATGTTACTGGAGAGATCAATAATGCTATATACACAACATTCAAAAATTGCTCGTAGCAAAAATCATATTGTATGCAGGAATAAACATCCGAGGGTATTCTCGTACTGAGGAACGCGAGGTCCGAGGAAGCCGGGTCTCGGAACATTGGAGTAAGCAGGTTCGAAGGACTCAAAGCGTAGACAAGAAGTTTCCGCAGTCGCAAGAGTCTCAAACAGATCTATATAGCTGCCTCCCACAACTCCCATCACATCAGCCGTCATAGAACAAAGTGCCACTGTGCATAGAGTCCAAGCTGCATCAATCGACTGACGTCACTTAGGGCAGTAGCATACCAAGGGTTTGGCTACATAAACGAAGCTTATGAGAGAAGAAAGAAAAATCACTTTTGTATCCAAGTCCTCACTTCTTGTATTATCATTTTTGGGCTAAGAAATATACTTGATCTCGGAGATCTAATCGTTATTGTGATTTATTTACTTTCCATTTACATTATTAACTTAGATAAATATTATTGCTTGTATCCCTCATAAGAAAAACAACCAAACCTGAGCTCATTCGAGAGAGTCTCCAGATTGAATACGACCTACTTGTCTTTAAACCCGTAAAAACAAATCTCTAACTTCATTTTTTGGTAGTTAACGATTTTACAGAAACAGTTTGGAACCCACCGTGGGGATAGACAGTTATGGAGTTGTCTCGATCTGTAGCTGATTTTCTTGGAAATCTCGGAACAAACGTCACTGCTGAAAGAAAATATAGTAGAAGAGGACAATGTCGTTCGCAATGAGGCAGAATTTGAGGTTGCACCTGCGCTCATAGAACATCGAGACTTGGAAGAACAGTCTAATACGATGCGAACCAAGGCAGGGGAAACAGTACCCTCAAAGGATGAGGGATGAACGCAACAATCCTATCACGTTTGGCAAGGAGGAACGAGGAAGCATCGAGGACTCATATGTCGATGCTCTGGTAATCTCTATCCAAGTATTTCAATTTAACATTAAGCGCGTACTTGTTGATCCAGGTAGCACTGTCAATGTTGTACAACTCCGGGCGCTCAAGGAGGTGCGGCTCACGGAACTAATGATCCTCATCGTACGGACTTTGACTGGATTCAACCTGTCCAGCGAAACAACCCGAGGGCAGATTGAGCTGGAAATGCATGTTCAGGGAGTGTCAATGAAATTGTTGTTCGACGTTGTCGAAGGGGCAATGCCGTACAACATAGTGATTGGCAGGCCATAGTTACATGCCATGAAGGCTGTCCCATCAACTTATCATCAGGTGATGAAGTTCCCGACACTCTCAGGAGTGGCCCTAGTGAAGGGGGATGTCCAGAATGGCCCAGCAGAGATCGTCTTGGTTGATGGACTGGGCGCCTCGGTCGCGAGCGATAGCTAGCAATCACAGAAGCCCGGTCCCGAGGATAATCTACGGGTCGAGCAGCGGTGTGGGTCAATTACCTCGCATTCGAAGGGCCCCATAGATAGGGTACCACACGGTTTTGTCGCACCCGAGGAATCGGACACAGGGAGGTTCACGCCCGAAGACCTTGAACTCGCCTTTTGCCGACCAGGCGGGCTCGGAGAATAGGTATACCTGGGCTTAGGTCTAAACCCAGAGTTCAGGAAAAACTTAATTATGTTCCTAAATAACAATGTTAGTAGCTTCACTTGGTCGGTATTGGATATCACAGGTTTACCCTCAAAGGCGGCCCTGTACAAATAGACATGACTCCAGATTGCTTGTCGGTTAAGCAGAAATGGCGCCTAGTATCGGCAGAGTGTAGTCAATTTGTCAAAGAGGAAGTGGCACGACTCGTCCAGTCAGGGGCAGTCCGGGAAGTAAGATACCCGGATTAGCTGGCAAACGTATTGGTACTTCCTAAAAAACCTGAAACTTTTCAAATGTTTTTAGATTTAAAAGATTTGAATAAAGCTTGCCTGAGGAGCTCGCACCCCATGCCCCGTCTGTGTCAAGTGGTTGACGTGGTGGCCAAGCACGAGCTACTCAACTTCCTGGATTTATCTGCCGGCTTCGGTCAAATACGACTTGACCCCGCGGATCAGGAGAAAACTTCGTTTATAACAGAGCATGGGACTTATTATTATGAAGTCATGCCATTCGGCTTGAAAAGCGCCGGGACTACTTTTCACCGATTGGCCCAATAGATGTTTTGCCATCAGTTGGGTCGAAAGGTGGAAATATATTTGGATGATATAATCGTTAAGTCCCTGGGAACAGAAGAACATGTCAAGCATTTGCAGGAAGTGTTCGAGATTCTCTAAAAGTATAATTTCAAATTATCAAATTAAACCCCGAGAGGAGCGTTTTTGGAGTTAGCTCAGGAAAATGATTCATAGTGTCTAGCGGGGGGATTGAGGCCAATCCGGATCACATTAGGGCCATAGACCAGATACCTAAGGTGCTTAGCTGCGCGCGGGAAGTGGAACAACTGACCGGAAGGATAACAATGTTGGGACGATTCATATCTCGATCGTCCGAGCGATGCCAAAAATTCTTCGGCTTGCTGAACAAGAAACAAGATTTCCAATGGACCCCAGAGTGTCAGCAGTCCTTGACAGTCCTCAAAAGGTATCTGTCTAACCCTCCTTTGCTAGTGAAACCAGAAGAAGGAGAGTCGCTGTTGATCTACCTCGCTGTATCTGATAAGTGTCTAGCTTATATGAAATTTTAATTCGTACTCTGTCAAATTATAGTATAGAAAGATGTCGAACCCACAGAGATTGGTTTATCTATTCTACAAACGTTTCTTATTTTAATTACTATTTGAGAATATCAGAAAGAGTTGATTGATGAGTTAATTAACTAAAAAAGTGCAAATAAACCAAATGGAGAAATAATTTAATTTTTCACAAATATAATAAAAGTGTTGGGATTTTTGACGTCACTTAATATGTCTATTATATAGTAGATTTATTTATTCTCCAATTTCTATTTCTCAAAAATGTATAAATGCCTCTCGCGATTACATTTATATATTATTACTTAAGTTGAACAATTAATTGCACTCCTCTAGGTTATACAAATTAATTATCAAAACGATAATATTGAAGAACGAAATATATGCTTGAACTGAAACATGCTCTTTATAGTAAGTCCCTTTCGATTACCTTACTTGCCATAACTAATTACTACACTATCTGCCTCTCTCGATTACAAATAAGTGTAAAATTAATTATAACATAAAAGAGATAGATGTTACTAAATAAACGTTAAACATCTGTCAATGCGACAATTAACTTACGTTACTTCTTCCGCCTCTTTCGATTATAGAATTAGTAAAAAGTTAATTTGTAGCATAAATTTGATAGACGCTAACAAATAAAATAGCACCTAACTATAAAGCAAATATTTAAATAAAAAGCTTCCGCTCAAGCATGTGAAATTGAGAAATAATATCTACTATTATATAGAAATATTAAGATTCGTCATTCTCCCAACACTTAAGAAAGTTACTCCATACTGGAGTTAGTACTACTAACGGAAATATCCATGTCCATTAAATAAGAAAATAGAAGAAATATTTAAGAAGAATAATTTCACTATTTAATTAAAAGCAGGAACTAGAATAATTTCCTACACTGAATAACCGAAGAAGCTATAAAGAAAAAGCTCTAGAATGGAAACAAAGTATTATTTTGCTTCCTCTCCGTTTTCTGTCTCCATAAGCAGCTTCAAATGTTGATATTTATAGAGTTTTTTTCTTCAGCAAAATCTTCTCGTGCGCACGCAAGGGTTTTGCAATACTTTTCTTCCAATTTAGCCAATCAGCAATAGGATGTTGATTAAAGAAAATGGTGTGTTCACGAACTCTTTTGCCAACTTGCATGTATTCATAGCTGCTCCCTTTCTTTTATTGAGAATAAGGTTTGTCTTCCTATTCCTTTAGCTTTCTTAGTTTCAATTTTGATGGGTCCCAAATTAAGCAAAATTTGCACAATTGTTTTCATCTTTGCAGCACTTCCTTTTCTCTTTCTTTTGCTTTTTCTTTTTTGGATCTTCTTCTTCATTTTTCACTCTTGATTTATTTATCAAATTATGATATTTCCTGCAAATAAAATATAAAAATATTAATATTTAAAATTAAATAACAACTTAATTTATATATGTATTTTTGTCTTATCGATATCAAAGCTACCGTAAGTGTTGTAATTAATCGAGAGAAAAAAAGTACGCAATCTCCTGTCTATTACATTAGCAAGGCCATGACTGGGGTCGAAGCTCGCTACCCTCACCTGAAGCAGTTGGCTTTAGCCTTGGTAATAGCTTTTCGAAAGCTAAGGCCGTACTTCCGATGTCATCCTATATGCGTAGTCTCCGCTTTCCCCATGCGGAACATACTGCATAAGCCCGAACTCTCTGGTCGATTAGCAAATTGGTCAATCGAGTTATGTGGGTATGATATCACCTATCGCCCCTGAACCGCCGAGTCACGGGGGCGTTGGCCGACCGTGGCGAGTATAGTCGGGTATAATGCCGGCTCGCTTTCCGGGAAGCGGTCCGGAAACCGGGGGGGGGTGCCTCGGAGAATGGGTGTTATACACTGATGGGGCCGCTGGTATGAATGGCACGGAGCTAGGGATCGTCCTCATCACGCCTTCAGGGGCCACAATTAGGCAGGCCATCAAGTGTATTTCTTTAACTAACAATGAAGCCGAGTATGAGGTCGCAATTGCAAGTTTGGAATTAGCCAAGGAGCTCGGAGCCGAAGATGTTGAGCTCAAAAGCGATTCGCAGCTGGTCGTCAATCAAATACTGGGAAATACGAAACCAAAGACAGTAGGATGCAGGAATACTTGACTAAAACCATCACCCTGCTAACCCGCTTTCAAAAATGGAAAGTGATGCAGATCCCGCCGGAAATGAATTATGAAGCTCATGCTTGGCCAATTTGGGTTTTTCGTCTGGAACCACCCGGGGAGAATCGAATGTCATAGCCCACCTCTTGAATTCCGTTCTGAATTAGGGCATGCACGAAGTAAGTTTCGTAAGCCTAACTTGATCAACTATTTGTAGGCGGGGACTCTTCCAGAAGCTTCTAAAGAAGGCAACTAGGTATTGCATGCATGTGGGAGAGCTTACCGAAGATCCTACCTAGGAACTCTAGCCAAATGTCTAGGACCAGTGGATGCCGAGTACGTGATACGGGAAATACATGAAGGGAATTGCGAAAATCACGAAGGAGTAGAGTCGACTGGTGAGAAAGATAGTAAGGGCGGGGTGTTATTGGAACCGGATGGAAGAAGATGTAAAGTCCTATGTCTGGAAATGCAAAAAATGTCAACAACATTCACAAATAATACATCAACCGGTTGAACCGCTGCATTTGATGCTAGTCCCCTAGCCGTTCATGAAATGGGGGATGGATATCGTGGGACCATTATCGAGAGACATAAGAGATCAAATGTTTCTCTTAGTCCTCATCGATTACTTCTCGAAGTGGGTCGAGGCTAAGGCTTACAAGAAGATTCACGAGAGGCAGGTTGTCGACTTCATATGGGACCACATCATATACAGGTTCGGAATACCAAAGGAGATCGCTTGTGACAACGGCCAACAATTTGTGGGTAAAAAGGTCACGGAGTTTCTCAAAGGGTTAAATATCAAAAGAATCACTTCATCACCGTATCACCCGTGCGCAAATGGACAGGCGGAATCAACCAACAAAATTATCGTTCAAAACCTCAAGAAAAGGCTGGAAAAATCAAAGGGTAAATGGGCGGAAGAACTGCCAGGAGTATTGTGGGCTTATCAAACCACGGCTAAAACAAGAACGGGAGAAACACCCTTTTCTATGGTCTATGGAGTCGAAGCCCTTATACCAGTAGAAGTGGGTGAGCCTAGCTTCCGATACTCACAGGCTACCGAAGAGTCCAATAAAGAAGCAATGACAACAGGGCTGGAGCTGCTGGAAAAACGTAGGGAGTTGGCCTTCATATGACTGCAGCGCAGAAGCAGAAAGTGGAAAGATATTTCAACAGGAAGATGCACTTGAGGCATTTTGAAATTGGTGACTAAGTCCTCAGAAAGGTCACCCTCTCGATAAAAAATCTGAATGCGGGAAAATTGAAAGCCAACTGGGAAGGACCGTACTGGATTACTAACATCGCAGGCAAAGGAGCATATCGGCTCAAAGATGAATTCGGGAAAGAATTAAGCAACAACTGGAACGTTAGCCACCTGGAAAAATTCTACCTCTACGAATAGGGAGAGCCGGGTACGTTTTGCTCCTTCCTAAATAGCCTTTTGATTACGTGTTTCACTTTTTGCCTTGGTAAGGACTGTCTGCAAAATGAGGGAACTATGTTTCGAAAGGAAGCGGGCGCGCGTTGCACTCTTTTTCTTAGCCAAGGTTTTGTCCCGATCGGGTTTTCCCGGTAAGGTTTTTACTGAGGCAACCCTTGAAAATAATTTTTCAAAGATTGGAAGGTCAAGCCCCAGTGGCCAGATCCTTAAATACATCGAGACGATTGCTCATAGACTGGGACTATTGGCAGTCGCTGAACTTGCTCGGTCCCTTTCGTCTCTTAAAATTTTGTAAAGCAATAGCGCGAAGGATCATGTACTTACAGGGCGAGTTGTCCCCACTACCTGAAAGAATGAAATAAAATTAGAGCTTGACTAATAACCTGGGCAAATATGTCTAACACATTGTAAAAATGTTTGGGGCAAAACCGAACTCGAGAGCTACATTGCCCCATAAAACCGCTTCAAACAACACGACACGGCCAGAAAGGCCTCAGCGTGCGGGTTCCTGAAACCTAAATTTTTGCCTTTACATGGGGTTGAGACGTCTTCCCCATCAACACCTCAAACAAAGTGCCATGCTTTGTTTCGAAATTGGACATTATAAGATCCTGATTTTGCGGCTAGCGTTTTCGGAAGTGACATTCCCAGGTTGGGATAAGGCAAGATGACCTCAAACACCAAAACGCTGAAAGTACCATAACGGCGTGCACCGGTCATCAACCCTTAGACTTAACCAACAACGCTCAAATAAACGCATAATTTCGGTAGACGGGAATAGCGGTTACGCCTCGATGGGTAAGTGCTAACAAAGCCAACAAGCCTAAGTGGCTATAATCGTTGCAAATAAACAAAGTGCACGTCAAAGCGTAAACAAGAGCGAGAAATGTAAATCATCATTTTCCAAAATGCTCAAACATACGGTATAATAGAACATGTGGGGATACAACCCCGAGAATATTTTGCGACTGGAACCACAAAGAGTCCAGCAAAAACATGGGCAAAAGTCACTAAGATAACATAAATGGGCTGGTATGAAAATCAGGAATATCCACAGGGACATAAAAAATCAAAATCAAAATAGCACGACACGAAGACCGAAGCAGTCATTAATATTCTCAAAAATGGCGCGCAGGCCCATTTACGGTGACAATAACAAAAAGCAAAAAATGATTTATCACGGCTGAGCAGGGGGAGGAACTTCCTTATCGAGAGAGCCAACAGAGGCATCTGAAGAGGGGGCATCTCGTCATGCAGATCTTCCATATACATGTCTGCTTCCCCTAGGATAACTTCGGCGTCAACCACTGCCGAAGCCACGTTGATCTTTACCTTTTCCACTTCCTTCAGTACCTCAAGTCGAGTCTTCAGAATAACATAATCTCGGAGCAGAGTGGCCTTCCGCTGATTAGACTCTCGGCGGAGCATCAGTCTCTGGTTCCTGGCTCGGATAAGGACGCAAGAGGCTTTAAGGGCCTGAACCCTGGATTGCATAGTGTCGTGGTCAAATTCGGCCCGTACCCCGAGATCTGCCATCAACTTCCGAGCCTGGTTCGTAACACTGAGCATATCCTCCTTTTCAGCTAGGGCCCGTCTCACCTGCTCTAAGGTGCCTTCCGAGATTATCTTCTTATTAAAGAGATCAGCATGTTCATCCCGAAGTGGGACTACTTCCTCCCGAAGGAGCCGGTTCTCCTCCGACAACTTTTCCACATCCCGGAAGGAAGAAAAAACACCCTTAAAAAGTTAGCTGGCAGAAGCGACAGAGACATAGCCCTGGAAACAGGGAGAAGAGCCGCATTAAGCCTAGGGAATAAGGGGTATGAAGGCACGTAAGTATGAGGAGAGCAATTGCAAGAAGTATGTGGGTGCACCTGAAGAAAGAGGTCCGAGAAGTATGTAAGGGAGACTTCCAAGTCAGGACCCGAGCCCGCTATGGGTGTAGGGGAAACGGAAGGACCAATTCCCACGACCCGCACTCGGAAGACGACTCGTATCGTCTCCAGGCTCGCCTGCAGCATCAATAAATAGGGGTTCGACAACTCCAGGTTCAACTCTTTCCCCTTCGTCGTCTTCCACTAGAATCGCTTTCAGGGCATCTCCCCTGCTGGGACCATTCAGTCGGTGACGTGTGATGACCCTTTGACCGATCCCTGAGGAGGACGCCTCTCCGTCGTCCGGAAGCCCTCGCTTCCTGCTGGATCTGGCCTCTGCGACAGGATCTGCAATTCGAGCTCGGGCCTCCTCGGGAGTAGGTACCCTCCTCAGCGAGACCCGTCTTGCGGAAAGACCTTGCAGGTAGATAACAGAAAATTATCAATAAAAAGGACAAGGGGAATGGAGATGAACAAAGTGCCTCGATGACACGCAACTCACCGTGACTTTTTTCTCTCCAGTCATTGGTAAAGAGGACCCCCCAGGTCTTCTCGTCGCCCTGAGACGCCCTTAGCAAACTCATTACCCATTCAAAGATATCAGGTAGCGGGTCAGGAATGACCGGGACCGCTGCGAAAAAAAGAAGACATCTTGAACAAAAGGAAAAATAATTAAGGGCATCGAAGAAAGAAGGGTGGTCACTTACGAGAACTATTCCACTGCTGGGGAAGGGGGTCCAAACCAGGGTTTCGCAGAACCGATCATACCATCCTCGATCGTGATCATCTTCCGCATTCGAGATTAAGGCCCTGGAACCCCTGAAAGCAAAGTTAATGACTCCCCTACGGTGAACTAGGTGCGGGTACATGTGAATCAAATGATCCACGGTAAAGGGTAGACGAGCAACGTCAGCAAAGTGCTGGAGACAACATGTTATCCTCCACGCATGTGGGGCTAGTTGTCCAATGCAAACATCATACCTCCTGTAAAAATCCTCAAGGACTTGATGAATCGGCAACCCGAAGTCGATAGTGAAGGGGTAAGTGTATACTAACGACACCTCCGGGATATGTTGAGTAATACTGGTATTCAAAGGAGGGGATGAACATCAATATCCAAGACCCAACCACAGTCTCGACGGACTTGGAGAATGGCTGCCTCATCCACCAAGAATAGTATATCTTCCACTGAGTCAAGACGGGTGCTAGCACGGAAGTCCCTTTCAAAGACGAAATTCTGAGGAATAATGTCGGAGGCTGCAGATCCTAAATCGATGACCTACGAGACATTCGTGGACTGCCGACGACGAGATGAGCTTAACTCAGCCATTATGTTGGCTAAGATAATGCCACCAGAAGAGGCAGAAGTCGAAGAAGAAGACATTGTTTGCAAGGTAGGGAAAAATACAGTTAATACAAATGGAGTGAATAAGTTGAAATGAGTGACGGAGGACAATTGAGATGTATAAATATATATATATATATATATATATATATATATATATATATATATATATATATAGCCACGCAGGTAATCATTCCCCTTGGAAGTCGGAGCCACGCAACCTATTAGAGACATGTCAATCGATGCCTTTACAGCATAGCTGCCGTTTGGGGAAAAACTAACCATATACGGTAAGTAACCGCCCAAAACGTCGTATGGTGTCCAGTCATGACACTTCGTTTCGCACATAGGGTCGTTTTTTGGGAAAAGTGTGGATTCTTCCACTTTCCGAATTGTTTAGCGCAAAGCTTCCGAAAAGTGAGGGACTATCTGTTTGGGGGAATAAACATTCGAGGGTATTCTCGTAGCGAGGAACGCGAGGTTCGAGGTTGCCGGGTATCGAAACATTGGGAGTAAGAAGGTTCGAAGGACTCAAAGCATATACAAGATCTTTCCGCAGTCGCAAAAGTCTCAAACGGATCTATACAACTGCCTCCCGCTCCCAACAACTCCCATCACATCAGCCGTCATAGAATAGAGTGCCACTGTGCATAGAGTCCAAGCTGCATCACTCAACTGACGTCACCTAGGGCAGTAGCATACCAAGGGTTTGGCTACATAAACGAAGCTTAGGAAAGAAGAAAGAAAAATCACTTTTGTATCCAAGTCCTCACTTCTTGTATTATCATTTTTGGGCTACGAAATATACTCGATATCGGAGATATGATCATTATTGTGATTTATTTACTTTCCATTTACATTATTAACTTAGATAAATATTATTGCTTGTATTCCTCATAAGGAAAAAAAAAAAAAAACCGAGCTCATTCGAGAGAGTCTCAGGATTGAATACGACCTTCTTGTCTTTAAAAACAAATCTCTAACTTCGTTTTTTGGTAGCTAATGATTTTACCGGAAAACACATATCATAGGAGAAAAAAAATATTAAAAATAACTAATGCCAAAGTTAGGCACATTGTAATTATTATGTTGGTTGCCAATTGGTAATTACCGTGTTATTTGACCAAGTGGAACAACTTACACGGTTATAGTTGTATATGTACTTGTATTTCCAATATGGCACAAAGCTGATTGCACTAGTATTGCATAGTGAATAACCTATTCACTATGCATATCCTAAGATATCAAACACTCCACACGTATCAATTTATAAACTAATAATTAATTGGAAATTCAAAATTAAATTGAATGTGTCAGATTGGTGCATAAAGTATCGGGCAAAATATAGAGCCCGATATGTGTAATATTAATGGTGATTTTTGTCAAGGTTCTGCATTGTTTCCCTATTTCGAAAATTTGGGGGTCTGTCTTTCTTGCAAGCATTTAAAGCCTCTCAAATATGTCGTAGCAACATTTAGGCCATAACCAAATATGTTAGAAAATTATTTCAAACACCAAATTAGATGTTTTCTGTGTTAACCATGGTATAGAGAGAATATCAACAAAGATTCATAGTGCTTAATGAGAAGTTCTTTGCTTGTTATTGGATGTAGGAAGTTTTTGCTTGCAAATACAAAAAATTATTTCAAAAGACCAATAGGACAAGATCGAGAAATCTCATTCTTTTAAAGGAAGAGGGCGTACGTGGTATTCACGTTCATTTTATTAGACATCATCGAGGAAAAAAGACCGTGTTATTCACATTTCATTTGATGCCGACCATGAAATGATATACTATAATGTAAATTTTAATGTTTACACTAATAAATAGAGATAGTAAAAACATACTCAAACTGGATATTTACACCAAACGAATAAATATGTCATGCGTATAAAATATTTTTCGCTTAATCATGGTAAGATAATATGCATCCCCACTTTCCCTCACTTTAAGTGGTGAATTTAATGTAAACTTCGTCTGCTGGTAAATATTTACCAATAGAGATCACCACTTTAAGCATAATGTATAGAAATGTAGACCTAGTTTCATAGTGCTCATATATGCAATCCTAGAATTATATGTACTATATTTTGTTTTAGTTAAATGCCTCAGTGGTGCTTAATTTATGCATTTAACATCTATCCTCATAATTCATACTTTAAACTTAAGGGTGTCAGGACCTCTCATTTCAATTAGCTTCAATATTTTTGATTAATTTAATTTGATTGCACTCCCTAGAAGTATGGTCTACGCTCCAGACCCTAATTAAGTGTCATTATCATTGAGTAATTGGATTATAACATAGTCACACCTCTCTATAGTGGCAGCGTTTGTCCGACAATTTCATGGCTGCTATAGTGAGATGCTATTATGTATATATACTGGTATTTGATATTTATATCTCATTTAACTGTTATAAACAACAATACACAAATAATTATTTTTTTATACTTTTTATGTTACATATAAACGAAAACAATATACTTGTTAATTTTAAAATCTCAATTGATTTTCATATCTCATTAATTAAAAATTAAAAAGACTAATAAATTACTAATAAATCCATAACTAGTTATACCATACCGATAAAGAATTAAAATCCAAGGAACATATGCATTTAACATTAATTGTGAATTTAAATATTTCAAGTTTGACATAAGAATTTTACAATTGTAAGTTGTTTCGTAAATCTCTTAGTGATAATATAACACTTGAATTGACGAAGAATTTTGTCCAAACTTTCACCAAAAGGGAATTCAATAGCTTTCGCTTGAATACTATCTAAGAGCTTAATAACTGACTCTTCTATCTCACCCCAAGCAACAATTGACTCTTAACAATAACTTTTTATTTTTATAAATAATATATTCTCTTACAAAAAATTATTACACAATATTTGAGTATGACTGTTATAGAGAAGTAATTTTACAAAGAAATTGTCTGCTATAATGAATAATATTGTTGTTATAGGTAGAATCTTTTTGTTATAGAAAAGTAAAATATAAGATGAAAAATCAATTTCGGAGAAAATGAGACCGTTATAGTGAAATGCTATTATAACGAATGATAATTATAGAGAGGTTTGACTATATAACAAAAGAATTTCCAGTTGAAGTAACTGTGCACATCACCATCACAGTTGAACTCTTCATTTGGAAAGCATAATTTCCCCCCCTCTTTTTTGCATATTCTTTCACTTTTTCTTTTTATTTCCTTTTTCTTACGTAATGTGGATCAGCTCTTAGCATCATTGATAATGAGACAATATTATCATAAAGTACGATACTCATAGATTTGCCCCATTATGACCTTTTTCATTTTTTCTTTTTGTGTAGTTTTTGGTGATTTCTTTTCACCATTATATATATAAACGGTTGCTTTCATTCAAACACTCATTTTTCATCATCTTGACTTGATTAGCCATAATTTTTCTTCTAGAGGGCAATTATTGGACGTTCTAAGCAGTTTTATACCAAGATTCAATCACACGTTTATTTGACAAAAGAAAGTGTATATATATATATATATATATATATGTAACCTTGTTAATAGGTAACTCAATAGCCAATAAATATATTTGAAATTGTAGTTTCTAGTTTTACCTTGTTTGTACCATGGGCAATTGATAATATATATATATATATATATATATATATATATAAATATAAAACTTAAGATTAGTATGATTCATGTGTAAGAATGACATGCACAAATTGGAACAAATATGTAGATTAAGATTAATTAGTATGATTCACGTATAAGAATGATATGCACAAATCGAGATAGAAACCTTACAAAACTAGATGATATGGTTGACAGGGAAAAATTCATAGATAATCGCTTTTCAGCTCATGGCGAAAGATAATCATAGGAGTTTGTGAATTTATAAATTCCGGGAATCAATAAGAAAATTTCAATTAATAATATTATTCGTGTTATACTAAGAATAAACCGAAAGGAAAGAAGAATCAGACCTATATCTCGCTTAGCTTGCCCAAAGGAGTCATGCTTCAAGCTTCAACTTAGGAGAGTGACGATAATTATTTTTCTAAGATATAGCAGAAAAGTGGACAGTAGACTCTATTTCAAGTTGGATGAAGTTTTGGCCTATAATCTCACATCGATGAAAATTTCTAATTAATAATATTATGTGTTATACTAAGGCAATTATTATTTTTCCCGGTTTCGAATGTCAAATAAAAATCAAGAAAATATATATTATAGCTTGGAGGAGTCATGTCAAGTGTCAACAAGCATTAGAGATGTCAAATTGCTGCCTCTATAGTTGCTATCCCTATACCAGAAAAAAGGGAAGAAAATTTTTCATTCCACAGTTAATAATATGCACTCGTGAATTATAATAATCATTAATCTTGTATTAAAATGAAGTAATTAATATGAAGGTAGTGGGGAGATTAAGTGAGGATTAAGGTCCACATAATTGCATACCTTTACATAAAGAAACTAATAAAATAATTAAATGAAAATGACTGCCAACACAAGCTTTCATCAAGATTAAGAATGGTGATGTTGCAAATGCACGTAATTAATGTCGATAATCCATCATTATGTCTAATTTAGTAGGACTTTCTATGACAATTTAGATTAGATGACTCTAATTGCCTGTAGCCTAATAGTAATGCCATGTACGGTCATCATATAATAACATGTTTTCTTTTACATTTTTTTCTCTTTATTCTCCATCCGTTATCTTTTATGATTTATCCAATTATTTTTTGCCACTTAAGTTTTAATAAAAAATAATTTTCCATTTTTTCAAGGTGTGATCTAAAATAAGTAATATAGATATTTATATTGGTAATAAATAATCTTATTAAGGATAAAATGAGATTTTAAAATTAAATTATTTTAAATAGGTGATATTTTTTTATAACAAACTAAAAAATAATATCACATAAGTCGAAACCGAGGGAGCATTATCTATAAACACATCCAGCTGACTTCTGTAATTTCCTAGATCATAAGGAAACTTAGAAATGTATGGGATAATGACTAGAAGAAAGAAACTACTTTGGGACAATTATTGCTAGATCGAGTATCATTAATAAATCAATTGCACCATGAGTGACTTCTCCACTATTTTATTCCTAGAAAAACGCAGCTACAATCTTTCGGTTTTTTCTTTTGGGGTTGTTGGAATACAATAATATCAAAACTCGATGTACCGGAATATCTTATTAGTCTCTCCAGAAAGAGGAATTAATATCTTCAAAGAGAAAATCAAGCTGAATTACCAATTAGGTATAAACTCGACTCGATTTCTTGTATTTAAGGTGATTTGTGTATCTACCCTAACGATACTATTATTAGAATGGACTTAGTTTGAGTTGAGTGGTACTTGAGATAATTAACCGTTAGTTCAGGTAAATTCATGAGTATATACCCTACAAACCAGAAATGAAGAATATAAATAACTAAATAAGAAAGAAAGAAAGAGCAAAAAAGAATCTTTCAAGCATAAATGCATGTCCTCTTTGTATAATCAGTGTATTCGGATATGCTTAAATTTATTGAAGAACCTAAGCAATGGCTAAAGATTGTTATCGTGGGAAAAAATTGAAGGTCATGAATTCAAGAAATTAGATTGAAGTAGCTCATTTAAATTTGGTCCACAGACAAGGAATTGTCAAACATAAATGTGGGGTTTTTCAGGTTGAGAGACATCACATATATATTACAACAATTAATATTGTTTTCTCTTAAAAAAACATTGTAGCCACATAAAACAGTGCAGTTTTGTCTTGGCTTGATAACATGTGAATTCTTGTCTTGTAGGCAACCGGCATGACTCAGTGGCCAACACAGTTTCCTCCATTAAAGTTCAATAAGTTTTTTCTATATATATAGTCTTCCAAGGTCTAGGACTCTAGCTAGCAATACAACAATGGTCTAGTCAACTTGTATCTGAAGGTTAAGTAAATTTATGCTGCTATGAATTATGGACATTTGTGTAACCTAATTGGTTAGAAATTTGAGATTGAGGGCAAGATCACTTGATAAGCTCCCGCCTTCAACAGTTGAGGTAGGGGATTCAAATTCATCAGTAGCGTGACATTTCATTCCCCTCGCCCGACCTCGCCGATGTTACAAATAAAATTATAAATGCTATTAGAAATTTGGATCTTCTGAATATGTAAGCACTAACTAAAACATGAATGGTTACTTGCACCCAAGAGTGTGGTATGGCCTAATGGTCATTGAAGAGCATTCCGTTGAGAATCATGAGGTCTTAAATTTAAATTTCAAAACAAGGAAAAAATATTTGGTGATTTCTTCCTTTCTTTGCAAGCCTCGGTGGGCAGTCAGAGAGTTACCCGGTATCTGTGCTGGTGGATAGTGGTACGTACCCCTGAAATTAGTTGAAGTACGCGCAAGACACCACGATTGTTAAAAAAAAAAAAACATGAATGGTTACTTTGATCAAGTCTTGAGATTCTAATGCTAATGCAAGTAATTTGGCTTTACAATTGATATGTAAACTTAATCACCTATATCGCCAAGATTTTTTTTTAATAGCCGCTAATTCTGAAGGGAAAAGAGACAGAACGAGTTTAATCAGGACGGATGTAGTGCTAGAGCTATGGGTATATATATATATATATATATATATTATATATATATATATATATATATATATATATATATATGTTATTAAAAATAACTAGATAAGTATAAATTATAGATTTTGAAAATAGTAAATTAAATGAATTATGGTAGAATTACGAATTCGAACCAATAAAATTTAAATCTTGAATACGCCTTTGAGTTTAAGGATACAACTCAAGGGTATTTGACAATATTAGCAATTACTTCATGTTTGCCATTTTGGTAATTATATTTGTTTTTTATGATGGCATTTGGTTTATTCTTATAGAAGGCATAATGGGGTTTAATTTTTTTTTGGTTTTTCACCCGGTGTCCGGTACCTGCATTGGAGCCCAACTATATCCGGATTCGCGTCGGGTAGAGCCCATTTCTGAGAGAAGCGCTCCCTACCAAAGATTTTTTCATACTGCCTTCGAACCCGAGACCGACAAGTTAAGGAGGAAAGATCATCCACTGCACCACATCATTTGGGATCATAATGTGATTATGGGGTCAATAATATGTTAAACAGTATGCCTATTTTGGGTTTTAGCTCTAGATCCATTGTTCAGAATACTAATCATTTCTCACCTGGAATCTTGTTAAATTAAACTTTCATTAATGGTTGCCTATGTATTTTAGTGCAGTTCACATGGCTTCCCACATGCTTTTTAATTATTTATCTTTGAATAATTCCCACCCAACCACGGATTCAACTAACCAACTACCCTCATTCCCACTTCAATTTCAGGTCATGTCTCTCACCATACACGGATACACCTATATATCATATCTGGGCTGAAAAGGAACCAAGAAAACAAGACAGAATGAGAAAGAAAGTGACTAGCATTATTTTTATTTAATCTCGAACTCAATTTTTAAAAGAATGTTCTACATTTATGCTAGTTGGCACTCATTCTCACAAAACTAAATTTAAAGTCATATCCATTCCCTCTTTACACGTGGAGGGAATGTAGAGTGAAACATATATATGAGTTCATATGAATTCAATAGCTTCAATACAAATCCTTTGTATGTGGTAAAAAGAATTCAGAAAACATTAATAAATATTAAATTTCACATCCAATTATTAGCTTTAAAGGTCAACGTCCAAATCATGAATTAATAAAGTTTAAATCTTGATCCGCTTCTATTTGCACCGTTATCCATTCCTAGCCTATAGCCTTGATCCCCGCCGGATATCTTACCAAGTAATGAGATTGTCAAGAGGTGCAAGGTGATGGTGACAGTGCATAAGGGCTTAAAAGATAAAAGGTGAGGCGGATTAACTCAAAAGACGCCTTAACAGTTGAATTATTAAATTCACCTTTTAATGACTCTTTAACTTTTCTCTCCCATTTCAATGTGAATTTGCGTTAAGGCAATCTTCACGGCGAACCTATTCGCCTTCAACCGCCAGCACTCTCCGTGCTTTAAAGAGAAACTAGAGCATGGGATATATGGAGAAGTAAGTCTCTGTTAATTTTGACTGGACAAATTAGCAATGAGAAAAGATGACAGTCGAGTAACAATGATTGAAAAAAATGTAAAAACCATGTTTTTAGTCAAGAATACTCCATCCAATGATCAAAACAAATAAATGGATCTCACAAAAGAATATTGATTGTTAGAAAGTTTAGAATAAAGAATGTCCCATAATAATTCCGCAGTAAAATACAAGTAACTAAAATATAATGATGGTGCATTAATTGCTCCTAACAACATTATTATCCAAACAATTCCCCTTTATCAAGTGCATTATTCCCTTATCGATTATTTCTCAGGTCTGCTTATAATACCACTAATCATTGCACCTACCGATAGTGGCTAGCCAAAACAATACGAATGGAGAATGTGTGAAGAACATATTAGTACTTGTATTTATATAAGCACTTTTAATTATCTTAAGTTGCTAATGAGACAAGCCACTTGTGAGTTATGACTGATTATTTATTTATTTATTTATAACCATCTGGTATTCGGAATACACTGATCTGATTATTTCAAATTTGTGCCTCGTAAAGGGGCCATTAAAAGAAGTGCTTTTTACTAAGGTTTCTCCAATTTCTAGCTAGAGCTAGAGCTTTGTGCCTCGTAAAGGGGCCATTAAAAGAAGTGCTTTTTACTAAGGTTTCTCCAATTTCTAGCTAGAGCTAGAGCTCGAACCCGAGATTCTCTGGTAAGATTAGAGGGGTCTCATCCATCCCACCATACTATCAAAGGAAGAGAGTGTGGATAAGGTATTCTCTAATTGGATGTTCCCAACCAACATCTTGAACTTCCAGCATTTGCTTCAGACAAAAAGTTTGAGACTCAAAGTGTACCCTCGTGAGGCAAGGAAAAACTTCAAAATTAAACATGTCTTTTACGTAACTTGAATAGCTAAGCGGTACTTGTGACTGCTAAGAGTTGTAAAATGATCAGAATCTTATTGTTAGGTACGCTTAAGTGATTGGCTAGAAACTAGTATTATACTTGTATTTTTACATCTTTAGGGCCCCTTTTTTTTTAATCCTAATGTAATAGTTCTCCTAATCAAAAACTTTCTGGTATTAAAGTAGTTCAATGATTGGAGTGGAGAGTCTAACAACTATTCCAACTTCCAAGTTCCCCTTCTCCCCATGTGACATCTTTTGGGATGTTTGGCTGTGGACAAAACAATATTGAAGAATCTGACATTGGTAGTTTCAGATAAATTACTTATCCAAAAACTAACAAATATTCATGTGTGGAAACGGGCACAATTTGTTGAATGATAGCTTCCATTTCATACCCCAAATCCTCTCAAAAGAATTCATTTTTCTTAATTGTGTTCTTATTATTTGTGCATCAGCCACGTGGTAGACCATTAAAAATATAGCATATTAATAAGTTGGTCTAAGAAGGAGTCCGGAACCAAAATGCCCCCAAAAAAATCACTTTGAACCAAAATACCCCAACAAAAAAAAAAATGTTACAAAACTACCTTTAGCGCAGTATTTTACTGCGTTATAGAAGCAGTTAAAAAAAAAATCTATAACGCAGTAAAATACTGCGTTATAGAAACAGTACCAAAAAAAAAAAAAAAAAAATTGGCCAACTTTATTTTTTGCAACACTTAGTGTTTTTTTTCATACTTTGACCAATGATTAGTCGTGTGTCAAGACTCCGAAACGTCAATATTTTATATAGAACCTGATATTTTTTTTTAATACAATAATGTAGGCTCAATACATCAAGGATACGTAAACGTTCGGATCGTCATTTTAGGGTTGAAAAGGTGCCCGTAAGTTTTGTTTGTAAATTTTAGGTTTAAGTGTTACTATATACATGACGTCCATTTTGTTTGAAGCACTTGTTGTCATTAGCTTAAAGTTTTTTTATTTTTAGGGTTTAGATTTAAGTGTGTCATTTCGAATATACGCGATTTTTTGCGCTCGGACGTCCGATTTACGCGATTTTTTTTTTGGAACATATTCGAAAGAAAGTTACGCATTAAAAAATAACACACTTAAGGAACTTAGTGTTTTTTTCCATAAAAAAATCGCAACATCTTATTTTAATAAATATTTTCTTTGCAGCGCTTAGTGTTTTTTTCATACTTTGACCAATGATTAGTCGTGTGTTAAGACTCAAAACGTTAATATTTTATATAGAACCCGATATTTTTTTTCGCGTACAATAATGTAGGCTCAATACATCAAGGATACGTAAACGTTCGGATCGTCATTTTAGGGGTTGAAAAGGTAAAGTAAGTTTTGTTTAAGGTTTAAGTGTTTTATTTTTTAAGGTTTTGATTTAAGCGTGTTATTTTTTAATCAAGACATAACTTTATTTTGAATATAAATATAATTCTAAAAATATAGGGAAAAACTAGTTGTAAAGTGAAAACTCAAACTTTAGATGGTCATAACTTTGCGCTCGGATGTCCGTTTTACGAAAAAAAAAATTTTTTTTTTTTTTTTTTTTTTTGAACTTGTGTATTTTTTCTAGATCTATCTTGGACATGAGCTGCAAGGCGGTTTTATGAAACCAATTTTAAAAAAACACCTTTTTTATCCCATTCAATTTCAATTTTCCCCCAAATTGGCCTAAAATTTTCAGTTTTATTTACTTATAAGATGATAATACGCAATAGATTTCAACGTAAAAATCCCGGGGTAATGTAGCTATGAATGTCAATTTCACTTCTGCGGTTTCAATTTTTGAAAATAAAGTTGACTAAAATAACCTTACAGTCAAACACTAAGTTTTTTCAAATAAAACTTACTTGCACCTTTTTTCAACCCCTAAAATGACGATCCGAACGTATACGTATCCTTGATGTATTAAGCCTACATTATTGTACGCAGAAAAAATATCAGGTTTTATATAAAATATTGACGTTTCGGAGTCTTGACACACGACTAATCGTTGGTCAAAGTATGAAAAAACACACTAAGTGTTGCAAAAAAAAAAATTTGCCAAACTTTTTTTTTAGTGCTCGCTATTTTACTACGCTATACAACCAAAAAAAAAATATTCTTTAGCGCAAAGAAAATACGTGCTTAAAGGTTAAAAAACCTTTTTGACAACGGCTTTATTTTCAATAAATCTAAACCCTAAAAATAAAAACCTTAAGCTAATGACAACAAATCTTCAAACAAAATGGACGTACATGTATATAGAACACTTAAACCTAAAGTTTACAAATAAAACTTACTTCGGGCACCTTTTCAACCCCTAAAATGACGATCCGAACGTTTACGTATCCTTGATGTATTGAGCTACATTATTGTACGCGAGAAAAAAACATCCGGGTTCTATATAAAATATTGACGTTTAGAGTCTTGACACACGACTAATCGTTAATCAAAGTATGGAAAAAAACACTAAGTGTTGCAAAAAATAAAGTTGGCCAATTTTTTTTTTTTTTTTTTTACTGTTTCTATAACGTATTATGCTTGCGTTATAGATTAAAAAAAAAATTAAGCGCTTCTATAACGCGATAAAAATCGGCTAAAGCAGTTAACGGCTCCGTCTCCGTGAACTGCTTTAGCGCAGTAAAAGTAATTTTGTAACATTTTTTTTTTGTTATTGGGGTATTTTGGTTCAAAGTGATTTTTTTGGTGGCATTTTGGTTCCGGACTCGTCTAAGAAGTATACCCACTATTCTCCTATAGTTGCTAGTGCAACTTATCAAGATTCATATTATAGTGTTAACTGTGTATCTCCTTGTAATTATTCTTTCTATCACACCACACAGGATTGTGTGGGATGAATAAGACTCCATATTTAACCAGAGGTCTTGAATTCGAACTTTGTGAATCAAAAAATCCTAATAGAAAATATTTTTCCCTTTACTAGGGTCTTATGCGACGTGATTTCGAATTAGTCAAGGCCCCAAGCGGATATCAAATACCAGGTAAGAAACTTAAAAAATATTTCTATCACAAACGAGCCTCAATCACAAGTTAATTGTGTGTCTCCTTGTAATTGGAGGATTTTACAACAACAATGACAATCGTGCCTCGACCACAAGTTAATTGAGAAATCTACATCTTTCAGATTTTCCGTCTTTTTAAGGTTGTAGGGTAGGTTGAAAACTCGTGTTACATGTGCAAGTCATCATAATGATAAGTGACAATTGTATAAAGACATCAACATATAGTAGCAAGGCAAAAATAGAAAACCTCATATGATGAGGAATCATAGAGAAGGTGAGAGGAACCCAATTGGAAAAGGTCTGTGGGGTCAAGTGTAAAATAGAAAAAAGAGGAAAATGGACTTTTATGGAGTTATTTTATTAAAAAACTGAAGTAACATGGTAATGAAACAGCTAGTTTTATGACGGCCAATGGGATTTGAATTGAATTTGGTGGAAATTACTGAGCCTTTTCAGATGTGACAACACAACTGTAATCGTTTTGTTTTTGTAGGAACCTTTTGAGACCTACCTCCATGTGAACTTCTATCAATTTATCACGTGATTGGTTTTTTTTTTTTTTTTTTTAAGAACAAATTCCCCATCTCAATGATGACGTATTCGAGGACTAAGTTCTTTTAATTGTTCTTTTGGGATTTGTTCTAATTTAGTTTTCGCAGAATTAGATTTTGAAAAACTGAACTTCTTAAAATGTTTCGACAACCTTTTGAGGAATTCTATTTTTGTGGCATTTGTGCTTGGTGTTGTTAGAACTTATATGTTTGGTTTATTTCAGTTTCATAAAAAGTAGTATTTTGGTTTGATTTTTAGAATACAAAGTCTGCTTTAAAAACAAAGACAACGCCTTTTCTACTTTCAAAATATTTCCAAGACATTCTAAATTCAAACGGGGTCTGGCCATAACTTCACTAACCTTTGGTGGTGAACTGCCAAAAGGAAATTGTCGCAAATTCAACTGTTTACGTTATTTGTGCATTTGTTAAGCAAGAAGGGGATTGAAAAGTAGTCAATTTTTTAAAATAATAAATTCCCCCAAATTAAGCCTAGAAACTTTCTTAAAAATTGAGGAAGATGTTATGAGATATTAGCATATGATGATGAATCACTATAACTCCTAAATAAGTAATTCTCACTAGTCCATAACTCCTAAATAAAGAACAGTCACTATTCTTTTCCATGATGTAGATAGTCCCTACTACTCACCATTATGGTTGTAACTCTCACACCTCCATATCCTCTCCCGTGATCTCCCCCCATGATCCCAATGGTTAATGTCATGTTTAAGATCGACAATCATCTTGTAACACTATACTTATTTATAAATACAGGTATAATATGATTACACACTTGGAAGAAATAAAAAAGTCCCTTCTCTTCCTCTCTACATTATTTTTTTTTATTTTTTTTGAGAGTGGTAACATGCTCTCTACATTATTTTGTCTACAAATTATGTTGTATTGTTCTCATTTAATAAAAGAAGATGGGTTCTTTTTATTTCAAGATTTTCCTATACTTCCGAGTTCTTTTCGCCGTCCCTCTTCTGCCCTACACTAGAAATAAACTGCTTGTACCGTTGCAAATAAATACTTGTCAAACACCTCAAAACTCCAAAACAAAAAACAAACAAAAAAAAGTGTTTCTACGAAGAAAAAAGTGTGCTTTGAACTTTCCAAAAACTTGGCCAAACATACTACTCCCTCCGTTCCAAAAAGACTGTCTTATTTTCCTTATTAATTTGTTCCAAAAAAGATTGACACATTTCTATTTTTGAAAACCAATTTAACTTTATGGGATGATTTACAGCCAAACAAATATCTAAGGCTTGTTTTGGACCACACATTTTAAAAATCTTCCTTTATTTTCTTAAACTCGGAGTCAAGTCAAACTAAGATAACCTTTTTGGGACGGACGGAATACTAAGTCAGGGTACCTGCGTACTCACTCATTGTGACTAGTACACTAACTGAGTCGACCCAGGCCTTTTTCTTTCAGACAAATGCATGCAGAAAATGGTTTTTCCTTCTCCTTTACAATGCTATGTTTCCTGAAAAATACATCCTTCATAAACTTTCTTGACATCCAGATAAAGTGACAAGCAAATTCAAAGAGTACTTTTTATCGAACTTGAAGTTAGTAGGTATTAGCTTATCATACCAAAAGTAGGAATTTCCAACAGAGCGGTCAATGGTGAACATAGTTCAGTAGTACCTTTTAGCTAAGATGGGATCACGAAATACCAAAGTTGGTCGATAAAGAGCAAATCAGAACAACAATTTTTCAATGGGCATTTGCGACTCAGAGGATCATCCAGCACAACAAGATCGGCTTAACTTGGTAGATAATAGGCCCGTCTCTCTATCTTTCTACACTTACATACCAGGTTTCTGTTTGCAACATGGTTCGAACTCGTGATGTGTGTCTTCCCCACATATCACACACTGCCCTCTTACCACTTGGGTCATGGATCAAGATCTATCTCAGCCTTAAACCAGTTCCTAATCCATTAAACTTTTTTCTGTGAAGAGTGACGAATGGACATCACAACTCATGTGTTTAGTCATTCAATATTAGCATTTGTATTTACATTTGTTTTCTCTTCTATTTTTTTCTCGAAAGCTGCAGCGATTCTTAGCCAGATTCAGGATGCGCACAGCAAGCAAGAATTCAATTAGACTTCATCTCAATATCAGTATTGTCTTTTGTATCTGGTTCATCGCCAGGAAGAAGACCAAGTAGGGGCAAAGGCAATAGAGAGCTGAGATTGCAGAGAACTATCAGAAAAGCCAAGTTGTCAAACCTGTCCTTGGTGACACCAAATACCTGGGTTAGACCTGCACCAATTAGACCTCCAAGGACACTCCCTCCATTGGATATGGACATAAGGGTTGCGAAGAGAGTTGCTTCCATTCCTTGTGGACATATTCTTGCAGCTAGTACCAGAACAGGCATGAAAGATGCCTGAAACAGGTAACAAATCAGATAATGCTGATAAAGGAATTGCCAGAATACTCTAGATCTATATTAGAAAATAAAGATTTATTGATTCAATTCCAGTTTTACATTTATACTAAAAAATAAAGCAGGGGCACCTTAGACCCAAAATGGAACTTAAGGAAATGAACTTGCAAAGCATTTGCGAAGTTTACCCTTTGATATCCTCTCACAGATTCTGTGAATTGCCCAAAAAGTAGCTTGCAAAACTAAAGAAAACAGCCACATTTCTTCCTCTCCTCTATCAGATAGCAATATCATCAAATAGCATTCTGGATGCAAATTTCCAAGTTTACCGTTGCTATCTTCTTACAATTCGCATATGAAGTGCCTCATGAAGGTGATATCACCAAAATTCAAACAGAACACCCATTTTCCTCCCCACTACTCTTATCAGATAACCATTCTCCTAAATGACTGAAAATCTATTGCTAAACAGTTTTAGTGATCTATAAAAAGCTCACATTTATCAAGCATGTAGTCTGGTTACGGATATGGAGAAAACGCCTCCTTCATACTTCAACTTTGGTTTTGAGAATTCTATAAATCATTACTTTTACCATTCATCTTCGAGTCCGGCTAGGTACATGAAATTGATACTTCTCGTATGAATTAAATGTTTCACAGAGCAAGTGACACAAAATTACTCTGTTCTTTTTCATTCAGATTTCTGTTTCATACTTTGGTTTGAGTTTCAACTATGTTCTTTCGTAGTTCACATTGGTTTACATTTCAAATAAAAGACTTAGAAACAAACGTAAAGAAAGATTCAAACAAATATAAAAGCTCGATAAAATTTAACACAATATCACGCATCCGGAAGCTTTCTTCAAAGTATGGGTTCGGAGAATTTGTTGGCTGCAGTTTTAACGATACTTCCAACTTTACATTTTTTATTCGTTTCTCTCCCTCTTTTTTTGAACTTCAAAAGTTACCATAAATAATTTTAGCACAGAAACATTAGAATAACTTCCCAAGTTCTCAAGTATTGAAGTAAAAAAAGGGTAAAATATACTGGTGCCATTTGTTTCAAAAACAGGTGGAATCTTTTGTTTTGGTTTTGCAGAAAATGAAAAAAGAAAAAGGTGTGTTTGCAAATACACCACTTGGAGAGGAGCCCTCTTTTGCCTGCAAAAACTGAAAAAGCTCCTTAAAATTGTTTCAACCAAAAAGAAGAAAGTTCTTCATTCAAGCAAAAACTGAATAACTACTTCCAAGGTGTTTGGCAGTTTATAGTTTTTCAGTTTCTCATAAGGTGTTTGGTTGATTTTTTTTCAAAAAACAAATGA
This sequence comes from Lycium ferocissimum, assembly GCF_029784015.1. Classification (NCBI taxonomy): domain Eukaryota; kingdom Viridiplantae; phylum Streptophyta; class Magnoliopsida; order Solanales; family Solanaceae; genus Lycium; species Lycium ferocissimum. Next base: position 10,128,236 of record NC_081342.1, on the reverse strand, counting down.
AAAGAAAAAATTCCACCTGTTTTGGTTGAAATTTTTCAAAAAACAAATGGAAAGGAAAAAAGTTAACACCTTTGGAAACAAAAACCAGGGTACATGAGGAGATGGTAAAAATTTGTGCCTTTGAAAACTTCAGCTATTCCCTCAAGATACAGTTTTGTGCAGAGGTATCATAATCTTTTTTAGGTAACTTCAATTCAACCACCCACAAATGCATACTACGTTGAAAAGGTTTATCCTAACACAACCTAAACAAGAAGACAAAATACACAATGAAGACTAATGTTATATGAAAGCTCAAGGAAACAACATACATGTGAAGAATCTAAGCATCCAAAGAGAATGAGTGAAGTAGAACCAAAACCTTTATCAACCCCTTCAAACTATATCCTATGTGGGAGACCATATGCTACACCCCGTATCTTAGAACTAAGGTTAGACTCGTATCGTTAGAGTTTTAGTGGAAAAACTGAAGGTTTGAACGTTTTGCAAACATGGTTGATAGGCCTATTTCGGGCAGCCGTAACTCCTTGATTAGTCGGGAATTTGGGAAAGTACCCTAATAAAAGTTGTAGTACGTAGAAATACCTTTCTGACGATATAAAGACCAGGCCAATCAGAGATCGGAATAGGGAGATATGATCGTCTTAAGATGGCTAATAGTAAGGAGCTTAAAATTTGATAGAATTGGCTAAGTTTTCGATACGTCTTACTTCCAGCCCAATTTCGTGAAAATTCGTTGAGAATTTGAGAAAACTTAAAACATGAAAGTTGTAGCCCTTTGAAATACCTTTTCAACGGTATATTGTGGAGCCCAAACAGAGCTCTGTACAAGAAGTTATGCCCATTTTACCAAACACTGCGCAGAACCGTCATAGGCCGCGCGTGAAGGAGCGTGAGGGCGCGTACGATGGCCCCGCGTCGCGGGCTGAACGCACAAAAACACCCTCTCTGACCAGGGACCTGCAGAAGGTCCCGCGTTGGACGTGCGACGCGGGCCCAACGCGGATGGGTCGGGTTTCTGGTCAAAACCTCATATTTTCGCGTTTTTCTTATATTTAACCTTGGGGTTTATTTCCCTAACACCCCTAATCACGAAATATCATCCTAAGGCAGGAGAGAACAAGTCCCAAGCCACAAGAACCCCCCAAGGTATGTTTTATCATGATTCTAGGTTGAATTCAAGTCCCAAATCCCTTTCTAACTTGAGTAAACCCTTCTAATCAATAGAGTTGTGATTGAAACATTATTGTTGGATGTGGAAACCGTAGAATTCGAATTCAAGAGGATTGAACTTTAAAAAGGTAATGCTCTACTCTCTAATCATTCATAGTAGTGAATTGATGAGTTTAGTAAAGAGAATTACACGAACTATAATAGGGTTTTGGATTGTTGACTTGAGATTGTTGTAATCATATGGGTGATGGAGAATGATGTTATTTACACCTAATTGAGATTGTAGAATCACCTAGAAGTAATAGAATGGGAATTGGGTGAAGGAAACACCATTAATGAAGGTTGTGGAGCTTTATGCCCACCAAGTGTTTGATAAAATGCTTAAATGACCAAAGCATGAATATTAGCGCTAATATAGAATCCCTTTGACTTGTATTGCTATAGATTAAAATTGAAAGGGTTGACGAACGTTGTATTCCACTCAGAAAGCAGGAAGTTAAGGTATGTGAGACTAACTCTCTACGTTTGGGAATGTTAATGATTCTCCCTACGCCACGTTCTTTTACAACGTTACTAATTGCCTCAGAAATATAGTTAAGCTTAGTTCCTTGAATAGTTGTAGAACTTCTATTCTCTAGTTTCATAATTCATTCATGACTTTCATTAAAACGTTGTGAGCTCGGTACATGATCAATATAGACTTGTGTTTGATACCCATGAGTCTCAGTCTGGAATATACTCAGTATGTTTATAAATAATAAAGCTTCAGGTCTCATAATCAGTTCACGAATACATGCCTCAATATAGTAATGTTCAGTATTCCAGAGTTATGCATTACAGTATGATCTTCAGTTCCTTAATACAAAATTGTTGAATATTGAATACCTGTAAATGGGCACAAGGCCACAGATTTTGCATGCTCATACTTAGGCACAAGGCCACAGATTTAGCATGCTCATACTTAGGCACAAGGCCACAGATTATGTATGCACATATATATTGGGCCTAAGGCCACAGACTATGATTTTCGGTTAAAAAGGTGATTCTCCATTCAAAACAGAGAGTATTCACATCTTTACTCCTTTTGTTCATTTCAGTTATCAGCTATTAGATATTAGTGTCAGTTTCAGTTTCAGCATTCATTACATGTTTATTGATTTGAGGCTGCCCTTTCCCCGAGCACGCCACTTACAGTTCCTTCTTTCAGTTGCTTTACATACCAGTGCAATTCAAATGTACTACGTCCCCTTTTATTGCCCGGGGGCCTGCATTTCACAATGCAGGTAACAATTTACAGGTTTACGATTCAGAGCGCTAGGATTATCGTACCAGCTATTTGGTGAGCCCCAGTTCCTTCGGGGCGTTATCATACTTTACAGTCTTTTCAGTATTTCTAATCAGTCAGGTATGCACGGGCCTTGTCCCAGTAAACAGTCAGACTTTGTTATTCTTAGAGGCTTTATAGACTATAGTTGCAGTCAGTCAGATGTTTAGTAGGCTTTTGTGCTAGCCTTGTCGGCCACTTATTCAGACTTTCGAGCTTATTCAGTATTTCCGCATTTATGATATTTCAGACAAACTCTTAGTAGATCAGCATGTGTTAGTATTATTTCCATTTAGTATGTTTTGATGTCACATGTTGATTCAGCCAGCCAGTTGGTTCGCTCGGTAACATGCAGTCAGGCACCGAGTGTCGTGTTACGCCCAGGCCATAGTTTGGGGCGCGACACCATATATCTCATACATAGCGTGATTTTGTGTCCAAAGTAAACTTAATGTGGATTTATGGGGCTGAGAAGTTGAACGCCAAAGCCTTAAGGTAATAATAGAGTTGCCAAGACCTTTATAAATCCCTTCAGATGCCCTTTTATACTCGAGACTATATAATTCAACAATAGAGATATAGTTTCTACAAAATAGAACTCTAAAGAAGAGATTTTTTTTTTTTTTTTTTTTTGAGTAGAAGGTAACTAACCTAAAGAAGAGTTATTTTTGTACTTAGCCAATCATGCTGGCCGAAGAAAATCTCGTTATACATCACCTAGCAGTCCTACATACACAGTTTTATATTCATAGCATATGCCTGAAATTAGCATCCCAAAGAATCATATAGTTCATGTGCATGTATATTTTACAAATTTTATTTGGCTTTATGGCTGCTAATAGTTCTTAATTGGAATCCAGACCTAATTGGAATTTATTACACACTCTACATACATGGAAAATTACTCAATCACTGTCATTATGTCCCATTTTGATTGTTCTTCATCAAAAAGAAAAATATGTACCAGTTTCTTGTAACAATGAAAGAAGCAAAAAAATCTCTAGTTCTTGTTTTTCAATAGCCAAATACATCTTTGTAGATAATAGGTTTAGTGAGTTTCTTGCAAGTTGCGAGTTAGCCTTCACATCCTTTAACAGTTTTGTGTGCCTTCGCTGCATTTTTATTTGATTAGTACTCTTTTCTTAAGTTTTGCAAATTGAACAAAGCAAGCCTGGGCTTCAGACTGTTTTTGCTCTATATATTACTATGCATTCACAAAGATAGGAAATAAATCAACCAGAGTGTGGATCCAAAATGGACTCTCAAGTATGAAACCAAGAATAAGAAAAAACATTACCTGACCCAGAACAGTTATAATCAAGGAATCCCCAATAGCAAACCACTCATCACTAATGCCAAACTGCCGGTTCAATCCAGTCACCAGCAGAACCTAATACAAAACCATCATACTTGGATTTAAATCAAGACTACCATGACCCAAAACAGAAGAAAAATCATAAAACTGACGTAGAAAAAGATGTGTTGGGACAAGTACCTGGGTCATACCAAGAGCTGTACCAAAGAGAGTCATTACGAGGAATATCTTCCGTAAAGGAACTTTCTTTAAAAAACCATTATAAAGCCCCACACCGATAAGTGATGCAACTGAGGTGACAAGCTTAACGCGGCCAAGAAATTCCGGAGTGAAACCAAGTTTGTTTGTCCTACAATCAGAACAAACTTCTATTAGAACTAGCAACTTTCATGTATGTTTACATTAATTAAAAAATTAAGCCTGAAACTGAGCATACGTGAAGTAAAACATAGCAGAATCTGACTGTGGCGTTGCCTGCCATAAGAAAATAAAGAGGGTGGGAAGTAGAACACTAGGCTGCTTAATAGCTCCCCATAACTGGATAAAATTTGTTTTTGAGCTATCGATGAAGCCATCACCTACAGAAACTCCCCTTGCTGGGCCTCGTACAGGTTGCTCTTTCACAAGTACAGATACTGCAGATGTTATGAGCGGAAGTAATGATGTTGCACCAAAAACAAACCTGGAGATACAAAAAATTTAGATTAACCCACCAGGACCATTAGTATTACCCACAAGACCACAATCAAATAATATATAGAAAGACTGACGAACATACCTCACACCATAAGCATCCACAAGGGAGCCACTAAAGTAGGCACTCACAATTCCTCCAAATGCCGAAGAACCCCAGCACAATGACTGAAGAGATCCTGACATGCTTTGAGACTCACCGCGTGCCCTCTCAACAACCATGGAATCTACAACCTACATGGTTACTCAATTATATATGCCAGATGAATGTAGCGCAAAAATAAGATACCAGCTAGAAGAAGAGGAACATTACAAACAAAGAAAGCAAAATATTAACTCAAATTCATTTGGATTTTGGCTATTGCTATGAAGAAGCGTAACAACCAAATATCAAGTCCAGTAATTCCCGAGTGACATTAATATTGTCAAAATATCAACACAAGCATCGGTTGATGACGCGGCAACTGGTTCATGGAAGTGGGCTGAGCAATAGCCTGAGACCAAATAGTATCATTTAAATGTTCAAGAAAGAATATACAGTTCATCCACTCTACACTATAGAACTCTTGGATTTCCATAGAAAGTCGATAGTGGTGAATGGCTCAGTGGGTCAACTTGTGTGCAACTCCGACTATTGCACCAGGTATTTGCTATCTCCCAACAGCACGAGTACCGAGTAACTCTGTCTACCAAGGCTTAAGCAGATAGGATGAAATCACTGAGTGTTATTTGCCTCCACTGAGATTTGAACCTGAGGAGAACTCATGGTTCTTATGCCCTATCTTACAAAAAAGAGTTGCCACATCATAATTTCTGCTTCATTCATCACTTTGGTTTAAAAAATCATCAGTCACCAATGTACGATAGTTCTCAGGAGAAAGTGGTGACTATAAAAGTAGACGCCAAGAACATTTGTGGAGCAATCACATGAGTTTGCAAGCTCAAATTTTTTTAGGAGGTGTCAGTAATACTCAGAATAAAGTAGAACAGATACTTGGAGTGTTGTAAAAGTCAATTGATATGGCTAGCTTGCATGCCAACTAGGTTAAGCTTAAGGGAGAGCGTTACCAAAGTCATAAGTAGGTCCTTAGACTCCTTTAATTTTGAAATTCCCAAAACCACAAAGGACAAATGCAGGTAATCTTTTGATCTCTTCTCATTTTTTCTCAGAACAAGCTATGAAAACTCAGAAGTAGTAAGGATACGGCAAATGATGAGGCATAAAAACTTAGATAGTTGTCTACTCAGAGGCGTATATAGCATTATAGGTAGGGGCTCAATTGAACACATAACTTTCGACGCGGAGCATAAAAGTAAAAAATTAATACAATTGTAACAGATAGTAGATATAAACCCATAACTTTAAAAATATAATGGGTTCAATGCTAAGAATCTTAAGATTGAACTCATAGAGTTTAAATCCCGGATCGCCTCTGTGTCTATATATTACCTGACATTTCTTGGACACGGCACACCCTGATACATATTTGACACACCATTGGACCCTACACAACCTTTCGGAACTTTTTAGACGTCCTATATCATGCTGGTTTGATAAGTTCTTCTCTCAAATGAGTTCTTGAAAACTTGGAACATATTATGTTGCGACTCAATCTCACACCTTACCTATGGCCCTGTTGTCAAGGTTGCAACTAAGGACTTTCTTCAATTTTTCAAAAGGAAAAATACACGTCTGCAAAGCCACGCTCATGTATAATTAACAAGAGTTTTTTATTATGCAATGAAATACCTGAACAAAAATGAGAGCCTAGCGAATACTCAACTAATATTAAAGGTCAAAACCCAAACAGATTGTCATCAACCTTCGGACCAAGTAAAAAGTATAATTAGGCAATGAACAAAACAGCACTAGTCTCAATTTATTGAAACTAACTAGGAACAAAAGGAACTTACAACATCTGAGAAAGCGACAGAAAGAGAACCAATAAGTATGGAGAAGGCAGCACTATACTTGCTATCAACGAAGGTGGCCATCAAAAACCATGAGAATGCCCCCAGAAGCCCTGAGAGTACCAAGTATGATCTCCTCCGGTATCCAAAGAGTGGGAAGGAATCGCTATACAGGAAAAGCTCATGTCATGAAATCTTTCATTAACTAGCTAGATTAATAAGAATGAAAGGAAAGCTGAGTCCAACCTGATGAAACCATACAATGGTTTTATGAGCCATGGCAATGATGAGAAACCAGATATGACAGCTGTCTAGTCATTCACATATAAATGTGTCAGTCTGTGTAATCAACGAAAATGGTGAGGGGAGAAGGGAGAAGAAATGTGCAAAGAGACTTTCTTTCGAAGAAGGTGGACAATTTTTGGGATAATAACAAACTTGGAAGGATAGTCTGATTGAAACAGAAGGAATACTGAGTGTTGTGGGCTTGTGGCAGTCTAAATTCGAGAGAGAATTGTATTTCAAATGACTGAATGTAACTGTAGTCCAAATTCCAAAACAACTCATAAATTCAGTATGACAAAAGTTAGATTTCCAGATTCGGAAAAATATATGTTTGAATTTGATGGATGATTTTGTTACACTAGCAACAAGCCAACAACAGAAATAAATTACTCTACCAAGATGACATACCTCTGCAGGATCTAGGTGCAGGTCATCTTTCAAGTAAAAGCTAACAGCAAGCCTAGCAAGGCCCAGGACACCTTGAACAAAATATACCATAGCAACGGCAATGTTATCTGGGGTTAGATCCACTCCAAAGAAACTGATTGAACTTAAAGAATATTTGTTCTTGTGAGGCACAGTTTTATTGGACAAGACAGAATCTTCTTTAACAGTGGTTGACGGCTGATCTCCCTTTCCTGCACATGATAATATTGGAGAATGTAAATATGAGTGAGACAGCCAAAAAGAACAACCATACAAACAGAATGGTAGAAAATGAGCTCACATCGTGACATAAGCCACCATATATGGGCATAAGGTGCTAAATCCATGATGAGACTCTTGAAACATTTTTCTTGCTCATTGAAAGGAGGTCATATTGAGGAACTTTTCCAAAAAGAGTCTTGGCTAAAGAGATCAAGATCTGCTAAAGTTATACTGAAAACTACACATAGTTTATACATAGTTGGCAAGTAGGCAACCCACGGAAAATGGAAACTGCTAGGTTTAGTCTAAGGTGCACGGGTCTTTCAGCTATGATCAGATGTGGGTCTCACGGAGGATTGAACACATGAGGCATTCAACTTCTATTATACAAAGTTTTTCCTTGCGAAGCGCTCACTATGATTTGTGTCTCGTTTCAGTCTTAAGCGCGCCTTTGACAACACTGCCTCATTCTTTCACGATTTGTACAAACAACAATGTAGAAATGGAGCATACTTTAATCTATTATTATTAGTTCCAAATTTTAGAAGTTTATTTTAACTGGAACTTAGGTTGCAATGACAAAAAGACTTGATGACTATTTTGCATTTGTTGCAGAGTAGTAAACGACCCGCTTGAGGCATGCTTAAGTCCTAAAGCTCGGTGAAGTTCAGGCTAGGCGCTTCACGTCTCTTAACCTGCTTCAATTGCATGCTATCCAGCTCGAAACTATAGTTATGAACAACCACACATCTGATATATAGATTCTGAAGTTGCTAAATCACAGAAACTCTAACTCACTCTATTTGCTTTCCGTGATAATTTTTTTTAGAAAGAAAGCCTTGAAAGAAAAGTTAATAACTTTACATTTCTTTCATAATTCAACTAAGCAAAATTAAAGAAGAAGATCGCAGTAAAGTGACAATCAAGGTAAAGTTAGTCTAATTATGATGAATCCTCCTAGTACAAACAAAATGTGGAATATGGTCTAATGGATAAGATACCGCACACAAAGAAGTACTTCCTCCCTCCCAATTTAAGTGTCTTAGTTTGACTTGACACGAGTTTTAAGAGATAAATCAAGACTTTTGAATCTTGTGGTCCTAAATTAAATATGTGTAATGTACTAAAATTATCTTTGAATCTTGTGGTTTTAAATCTAACATGTAAGATGTTTGAATTATCAACTTACTAAATATAGAAAGATGCACTCTTTTTTAAAAAGGAAAGTAAGACACTTAAATTGGGACGGAATTATAATGGATAAGAGCATTTAATCCAGCCAGTCCACACAAATAGAATTGATTGAGCTAAGTGGTAATTACAATGAATCCTCCTTGTTCTAACACAAAATGTGGAATAAAGTACATAATGACCAAAAAAAAAAAAAGTATAATGGATAAGAGGATTTAATCCAGCCACATAGGATTGAGATTTATTTGATCGATTGAGCTAAGAAAAATGTAAATTAACACAAAGTTCGGTAATTAGAATAACGAAATTAATCACGTCCACACAATTAGAACTGATTGAGCTAAGTAAGAACAAATTAATAAAAAGTTAAATAATTAAAATGACGAAATGAATCACGTCCACACAATTAAAATTAAACGAGCTACGTGGCAACTACTCACGATTTCTAGAATCAATCAACGGTTCAGTTGGCATCTGAACTGAGACTGACATTTTGGAGTCCGGTGGTTCGAACAGCGGTTTCCGGCGAGAGGTGGCGGCGGAGATGGTGAAGGAAGGCGGTTTCCGGCGACGAAAATGAGAGATTATTGGAGAGAAGGAGAAGAAAGGGAAAAGGGGATTAACTGAGGGTAAGATTGGGATTGAGACTGAAGTGTTGGTAGTTATTATTGTAGGCATTTTGAGTTTTTTTAATTAATGAAACTGTGCTTTGGTTCGTACAATAGCAGGTTTTTTAAATGAGAAAGTGGATTACTATAATAAACAACTTGTGTGTTCAAGAATGACTAGGAAGAATAAGATGATTCTTTGTCTAATGCAAATCTCGGAATTGCCCCCGATTAGAAGAATTCACAGCAAATGTGGGAAAGTATTTGGACATTATTTTGGGATATCATTTAAATTACTTTAAAAGCCAAATACGCCATTCAACTTATCTATTTTGGGATCATCATTTAAATTATAGTCCTAGTTTATGAATAATATCGTGATGGCCTCCAATTAAAGGTTTACGTCGTTTAATTAAATCGACCCCAAATTAATAAAAATGTGCTATACCTCTATCCACCCACAACCATAATCTATAATGGGAGCACACGTAAATATATGATATTGTAAAAGCAAATTTTAAATGAAATATAGCTTAGCCTATTTTAGTATAAATTCATTAGTCTCTGACTTCATTTTCGAAAAATAAATGAGCAAACTATTGACGAGTGGCATAAATGAGCCATTTTGATATATGGATGGCGATATTTGAGCGCTTATAAAAAGCTATCGGGACTGACCCTCTCTATCTCCATAAGGATAACTCTTCATTTTTGAAAATATATTGGGTATATTGTTATTGTAGTTTATAAAAAGTTACAAGTATAATCATTTTGGAACCAATTTCAGCAATATATGACTGATGTTAAAATTTTGTGTTTGAACTTTAACAATAAACTTTTAATAGTTTTTTGCTGAAGTTTGGCCTCGTGCCTAAAGTTTGGCTTCTCAGGACTGTATGAAGTTTCAAACATTATTATAATTTATGAAACTAAAAGTTGTTTTTATAAAATTGAACTATCAATCTTCATATGCGAGTGCTTTCAAAATTTTCCAACAACATCTGTTGATTTACATGCGATTCTCATATTCAAAATTCAACACCCGCTTTTTCAAGATTGCAAAATGATGATTTTAATGCTGAAAATTCTCAACTGATTACATATACAAAAAATTTAAAATAGTGAGTGTGCCTTAAATGGCGCTATAAAAATAGGTTGCCTTGTAAAGTTTTCCATTTTCTCCGATAATTGTCCATTTGTTGGGCTCACTTTGTAGTCTATGAGCCTGTTTGGATGAGCTTATAGCTTTTGCCTTATAAGTCAAAAGTCATTAGTTAGGTAGTTTAACTTATGACTTTTGACTTATTTTTGTTATTTCGGCTTAAGAAACAAATGTTTAAAGTACTACTTTTTTATGTTACCCAAACATTTCGAAAGTGTTTAAAAGCTGTTTTGGCTTAAAAGCACCTAAATAAGCCAATCCAAACAGGCTTTATAATCCCAAACAAGCTTATAAAAAAGTCCAACCCCATTACTTCGAGAAAGAGAATTTTGTCCAAACTTGGATTTCTTAAAATTTTCTGAAATAAATTATTTAATTCCAAAAAACTATTAAATCACATTTTGGAAAGAAAAAATAATGTCTAATAAGTTTGAAAATTTGCACTAAACAACCTTTTACTCCCAAGTCCAATAGTATATAGCTTCATCTTTTGGAGAATAAGGAAGAAATATTTCTTCGAGTCTTAAATATAAATTTATCATAAAAGTGACTACTCACTATCAACCTGATTGTCATATTTCGTCTCACCGTGATTAATTGTCATTCAATTTTCTAGGAAGCGTTTATGAATTAATCGCTATCATTATATATTGTGGTCAAATTCCGCAAGGAACAAAACTTACCTCACCTATAAATATGACTTGCATTATTTAGTATCATCGTTATATTGAAACTCTGCGAGTTTGCCTCTCTAGTCTCTATTTAAGGTGCTTCCACATGAAAAGCTAGCCAAAACAAATACGCACCTTATAAAAATTAGGAACCTGGTCCAAAATAAGATGTATTTTATCTATTTCAAAATAATCTGTGGTAGCTAGTCCTCTGTCTCTCTAATATAAATGATTACTATAATTCTGTTATATATTTGCATTGAAGTTTTCTATATTTCCAGATTATTTTCGTCCAAGCGTCATCTTTGTCCATTTAGATAACCAAATATTCTACTATCATTCTAGCAGTCCATCAAGCAAAATGTTTGTTGAGGGTGATTTGTCATTAGTCAACTGGATCAGTATGTTATTGAGCTGGGCTGGGTCAGACATGGGCGAGCTCGGCCCAGTTGACATGTTAAGAAACTTTTTTTTGCGCATATTGTCCTTCATTTGGGGTGGTCTTTAATTTTGACCTTCAAATTGGTGGTCTTTAAATTTTGTCCTTCGCCTAATACCCCAAGGTTGTGAGTTCGAACCCCAGCTCAGTAAAAAAAAAATCGTAAAGCAGAAATGTGCAAATTTTGCCTGTAAGACCCAAATTCTGCCTTTTCGGTGAAATTACACAAAAAAGTTAAAGCCATCATTTCGGGGACAAAAATTAAGATCACCCCCGGCTAAGGGCAATCCTGCAAATTGCCCGTTAAGAAACATCCTTGCTCTCTGGACAAATAGCCACTTTTAAAATTGCTAATCAAGGTTTAGCTTTGAAAATTAATAAAATTATAATTATCTTTTAATATAAAACCGCGAGACAAAATATGGAAACCTTTAGAACTTCGGCGCAACTTGGAATATAAGGACTCCAAGAATTGTTCCTCGAGTTAGAAGTAACATGGTTTAAACTCCAGAAAGAGTTCCTATAGTTTGAAATATGTAGTTCAGAATCTAGGAAAATTCATGAAATTACAACTTTTATCAGTTTGAGTTCACCTTTATAAGTTCGATCTCCATGATAGAGTTAAAAATGTCTTGGAGTTTCAACGGTATAAGCTTCACTACTAGAAACTGAGGGTATTCCCACCGACATTCAGTGGGAAATTTGTGCTACAAAACATGATTTTTCCACTTCATTCCCATCGAACAATTTCACTGGGAAAACGTATGGTGGGAAACAGGTTCCCATTGAAATGCTAGGAAATTTCTTAATTTTTCCGTGTGAAAACTCTACTATTTAAGTTTTGCCCACCCACAATCCGTGGAAAATCAATGGGAAAAAATTGATTTTTTAGTAGTGCTTGAACTCTAGGACACGGTCTAGGAGTTTCACTTATCGATAAAGCATTTTATAGCAAGGCTTGTTAGAAGTGGACATTGTCCTTAGAGTTCGAAAGAGGGTATCATGGGTGAAATAATCCTTCACATTAGTACCTAAATTATGTATGTGTCATACACTGTATTCCCTTAACTTCTTCTTGTTTTGCCTCTTTATATTTTTACACCCTTAATAAAAAATGTTGGCTCTTCCATTGCTAACACCGTGTGATTACTTTTCAATTACATAAACTTCCATTGTCAGCTGGAAAACTAGTCATTTTATCCGATTTACATCCCCCCCCCCCCCCCTCTTCCCCCTCCTCCTCCTCTATACATACATACAGTGCATCCGTCCATTGGGGGAGAAATTCTTTGGAAAAAAATAACATGGGTAAGAAGCCAACAAGTAGGTTAAAAGAGTACTGCAGAGATGGAAGTTAATAATGAGTTACATTTATGGTCCCAATTCCCAACTTGTATTCATTATTTATCTCTACAGTTGTTGGGAGTCTCAGATTTCATCAGTCTGGTATATACCAGTGATGAGCACCTAAGCTTCCCATGCCTGTCTCCTCTTCTCCAACCATCTTTTCATCATACCCTTCCTCTGCACTTTCAGGTTTTATTTGTACTCTTATAAGGACCAATATTTCTTTTGCTTTTTTTAATTCTACTGCTAAAGATTTTAGTCGTTCAAGGTTCAGAAAATAGCAATAAGGTCAGCAACATATAAATAGTTTTAAGGCTATATATTAGCCTAATATTGCTACTTAGCTCCTCATAACACTTGCTACGATCGGTAAAAATTTACTGTTTATACCAAACTAGTGATAACATGACCTTTGTATTTCACTCTCTTTTATCACCTAATATTATAAGCGGATCCAAGATTTAAAATTTATGAATTCGTATAACGACCTCAAAGATAGTATACAATAATAATTGAAGTCACAATCATAACAGTTACATTCAGAAATGACATTGAATTAAACATATTTCCAGAACAGATTTGAGTTTGATTAGTTGCAATTCTTTTTTGGATAAAAAAGGTTTGTTAAAGTACAATATTTGTAAGTAAAAGTTGAACATTTGTAAAACTTCACTTGATAAACACACCTAGACAATATCTTCAAAAACTTGAACTTGGTGTGTACCAAAAAGAAAAAGAAAAAACTTGAACTTGGAACCTACAAAAGTGTTTTGAAAATAAAAAGAAGGAATAATCACCAACTTCAAAAATTATTGGAAGTGATATAAGTTACCACTTACCTGGAACTTTAACAAACAAATTCAGGATATGGGTGAATCCATCATATTAGTGATATAAGTTACCACTTACATGGAACTTTAACAAGACCACATGCTAGTTGCCACACGAGGCCACAAAACCAATTTTCTAGGCTTTGATCCGTATCTCTTCATTTTATTTCATCTAGGTTGTCACACACATTAAACAACAGTAAAGGTACTTAGGTAGAATAATTTGTTGTTATAATACCATACCATGATAGTCTCTAGCTGAATAAATTAATCTGAAAGCCTAGTCAAAATAGCTAAACTTGGCCAATAAAAAAAGGAAGAAGGGGACATCCCAAATACGAAAAAGGAATCTACTCAATTGAGGTCATTGGTTATGATGATGTGTGCATTATTAAGAGATTGATTAGTGTATATTATAATACCATAATCAAAGATAATGCCATCAGCTTTACTCTAACATCATCAATCAACATCATTTATATCATAAATTTCAAAAAGCATCCAAAGTAGCGTCAGACACCATAATCACCTACTACATTTTTTTTTTCTTCAAAATAAAAATTTCATCAATCACTTCAAATATTATTTCGCCTTCCTGTTCCTCAACAAAGACATTTTCTTACCCCTAAACCAAAAAAAAAAAAAAAAAAAAAAAAAAAAAAAAAGGTGACAGATGCATCTAAACAAACAGATTCACTTATCCAATTTACAAAAAACAATTTTTGAATCTGCAATAGTCTTAACACCTTCACTTGATTTTTTGCAAGTTGCTACTAGGACAAAACTAGCCATCAGCAATTCAGTGACTCAGCCATTATCAGGAAATAATACCAAATACATCATCAGTCTCTGATTTATCCATTCCCTCCTCCAACATCATTTCTTTGTATCTGCAATCACTGCTGCAAAATGCCTTCTCACCTCTAAAAAGAACACAGTACAGAATTACAAAACGGAAAAAAATTCAAGAGGATGAATGTATAAATGTATTGGAGTAATGTTTAAGGTACTAAAATGTAACTCTTTAGGAAAAAATATGAAGGTTTAAGTGTTTAACATCAAAGATAACTTGAAGATTTAGTCTCTTAAAATGTTACTATCATTTTAAAGAATCTTATACAGAATACAGAACCCTCCAGAAATTCTCAAATGCTACTGGAAACTTGGAAAGAGTACTAGAGCAGACTGTGATAAAAAGTGTCAAACAACAATTAAATCATGAAGAACAAAAAAAAGAAGCAAAAATCTCAGTCTCATGACCAGATTAATAAACTTACAAACAGATCATATGAAATCATCACTTTGAATAAGTCATGAAACTTTAACATCTAAGCAACTATTAGACTTAGTCTCAAAATGTTATTGACATTTTTTGAAGGGTATTTTACAGAAAAACAGAACCTTTGAGGAAACTCTGAATGCTACTATAAATTTGCCAGAGGGTATGTCCAATTTACAAGTATAGTATCAAACAACTAAAAGGGTAATTCATGAAAAAGGAAAACTGTCACCTTCATGACTAGGTTAACTTATAAACAGATCATATTATGAGCACAACTATTAGCTACTAGGCAAGATTGAAATTTAAAGCAGAAAATTTTGGTTACCTGTACATGTAAATGTCTTTCCCTATTCCAAGATTTTTCTTGCAAGTGTGACAGAAGCTGAGAAAATTCTCAGATGGATAGCTCATTGGAGGACTGGGATTAATAAACTCATTTTCTTTTCTTGATTCAGAGTACTTAACAACACCACAACAGCTCTCAACAATGCAATCATCAAATATGTGAGTCGTTCTTGGATTTGGACCATATGAAATCACACAAGTATACTCCTCAGAAAGCTCCATCTCAGCAGCAGATAGACTACTAAAAGCCCCAGGTGAATTTGGGATTTCCATATTAGAATTTGAAGAACCAAATGGAGATTTCTTCACAGGAGATAAAGAACCTAATTGGGAATTTCTAGTCTTGATACCAAAATCACCTGGTGAAGGAGGTGAATCAGTAGGTGAATTAAAAGAGGGAGGCAATGCAGGGATCTGAATTTTCAATTGTGAACCTAAAACAACCATTCTGCTCACTGGATTCAATTCTTTTGAATCATTTTTTTCATCAATCAAAGCATCAACAAGGCCAAGACAAACCCCTTTTGAGCAATGAACTCTACTTTCAGGTTTAGGGGATTTTGGAGTGTTTGAGTTTAAATCAGACCAAAAGGGGTTTCTAAATGCAGAAAAAGGTTTAGTATCAAGAATTGAAGTTGGACTCATAATAGACTCAGTATCAGGAAACCCCTTACTAGTGAACAACCTTGGTGAACCAAAAAAAGAGGAACATGTTTTTCTAGTGTTGTCTGTTTGAGATGGTAAAGAATTATGATCTGCCATTATAACTTGCTTAGCATAAAAATCTTCCTTCTGCACAAAATCAAAGCAAAGTTTCAAACTTTCCACTTCAAGATCATAAAAAAGACTCAAACTTTAAGTTCAACAAAGATAACATACCTTAATTTCAGCTTGTATCCACCATTAACACAAACTCTAAAGCTCAAGATTCAATTTTTAACCAAAGAAAGGAAGATAAAAGCAACTTTTTTTTCAGAAAGAATTAATCCTTCATATCTAAGAACCGACATGAGACTTCAATAGTCATCATCAAAACCAAACATTTACAAAAGCAACAAAAAATGTCACACAAAAGGTCTTATAAGTCTTTGGTCATCTTTTTTCTTTCTCTCCCCTTAGC
>NC_081342.1:9983766-10111792 GCF_029784015.1 Lycium ferocissimum | reverse complement strand
CTAACAAGCTAAATAAAATTTAATTCACCTCTCGTAAACTCCCCGGCATGGCTCCCGGCCACACTGCCGCCTCACACACGCACCACGTCATGCACACACGCACAACACTATAATTCTCACCCTACTTCTAATCGTTATAACATGTAAACTTATTCCATAACACAAATGAATGAAATTCTTACCTTTTTCTTCAAATTTCAACTTGCATAAGCGTGATTTCTTTCGCTAAACTAAGTATGCCACGTCAGAGAGCGTCTTGAACTTGTTAATAATTCAAGAAAGACAAGATTTTTGGATGAAGCTAAAGGGCTTGAAATTTTTTTTTTTTCCTTTTCTTGTATACGGCCGAATGCCCCCCTTAAACTCTTGCTCTCTCTTGTGATTTTGTTTCTTGAAGTTTCTAAGGGGATGAACACATATATAATCATCCCCCTTGTATTAGTATGTCACATGATTGGCACATGACTACTTGAATGGGTTTGGGCCAAGGCCATGTTGGCCGGCCACCCCCTAATTTTGGGCTTCAATTACTCTCTTTTTTTTTTTCGGCCCAATTGACTTTGGTTCCCATTTTGTAATTCACGGAACTAATTTTTAAAATTCCAATTTTTGCCCTTGGCCTCCTCCAACGTCTTTGCGCCAATATTTTTCCATGAACCACATAGACATATTAATTAAAATCAAAATATTGACTTATGACATACACGTCACAATTATTTCAAAATTTCCGAATAGGCGAAAACACAGGATATAACATTGGGACTCTCCCGAACTTATAACTAACACTTCCTTTTGTCAACTCTTTCCTTTTAACTCTTATAACCAAATTCTATGCCTCCCTAATCTTCAATAGAAGGTAATGATCTAAGAAGGACTCCGAAAACTCTCCCCACTCAGTTGTTGATGCATTCGGTCCCCTGGACCGTTCCCATGCTTCAAACCACATATGCGCTCTAGCTCGCAGCCTAAAAGTTATCAATTTTTCTGCCTCAATTCTCTGAGCATGCATGACTTTAAATATTGTGTTCGGGTTTGAGTAATAAAATTAAAGGGATCTTCATCTTGCTTTGTCCCTGAGACCTCTAGGGGACTCAACCCGATAAACTCTCTAACTCTAGAACTTCCCGGCTCTTCTAGTGGTCCCGTATAAGTTGGCACTGCGAGGGCTATTCTTGAGCCTAAAACGGCTACTAAGCTGTCAATTATTGTATTATTCTCCTGGTAGCTTGAGTTGACGAAAATGAGAGCGGAACTATAAATGTTGGAGCTCTATAAGGCTCCTAAGGTACTAGATGAGTGGGAGATACTCTAGAAAGTGACTCGCCCCGATTCCCAGATTAATCTACATCAGTCGATGGCGGTCTACTCATACTTCCCCTCTCAGTTGTCTTAGCCTTCTGGCTAGCTGTAGCTTTTCCTGTCACAGGCATATCTATATAACATAATCAAAGTAGGGACTTAGTAGCTCAGTTGGTTGGCTACTTGAAATTTCACCTTATTGGTGAGGGTTCGAATCCCCACGTTGTAATCCCCTCCCCCATTTCCTCTTCAGTTTTAAAAAATATATATACATATAATTTGGGACAAGTGACATCTGACTTCTTATAACCCAGTTCTATAGCACAATTTAAGGGTAACCAATTCCTAAATGTCCTATAACTTCATGTTTATATGATGTGGTGCATAACACACTTATAAATAAGACTCTACTAGACACGGCTTGTAGATTCTCTAGGACATAACTGCTCTAATACCAAGTTTATCACGCCCCAAACCCGGAGAGGCGTCGCCGTCACCCAGCCCCAAACTCTGCCCGAGCATACCACAATCTCTCAAGGTAACATAATTAACTTACTTTGTATAATTTCAAGGATGATCTCATTTCCGAGCTTACGTCAATTAACTTACGACGTACTTGACATATGAAAATGCGGGATGTAACACTCTATAGGCTGCTATCCTCAAGATGGTCTAAGCAGAATTTATGTTTGTTGTGTGGAATGAGAGAAATGCAAGGGTGTTTAAAACAACAAATTTGGACCCGATAGCTAAAATTGCAATAAACTGCAGCATCAGAGCACCTCGAGAGATGAAGACCAGATTGAGTAGCTGCAGATTTTAAGATAGCATTCCTAGTGTTTGTAACTATAAGTCTAGACTAGTATTGCTCATTCATAGTTACTTGTAGTTACTGATTAGAGTTTCTTTGGGGTGATCTCACTCAGTTTAGCATGTTGAGTTAACATTGATGGTTTGTAAATATTACTTGGTAATTAGTGAAAGTTGACTATTATCAAAAAAACAAAAAACAAAAAAAACAAATGACCCCTTACCACAACAACATACCAATGTAATTCCAGAAATTATGTATGTAGAGGATGGGATGTACACAGAACTTTTTTCCTAGCTTTATGGGGTAGAGATGTTTTCGATAGACCCTCGACACAACGATGCAGTATAAAAAACAGGTTAAAGGAAAAACATAAAAGAATTTATCGTGTCTAATTTGTTTCCCTTGTTGATGCAACTCTGTTTTGACTTGGCGATTGAATGAATATTTGTTGCCTTAAAAATAAAAGGTTTTACCGCTATACAAATATTTCACACATTTTCATTATCCAGCAGAGCTCTAGGCTCTAGCTAGTTGACTAATTTTGTCGTGTTGGGGCTCGTTAAACGTCACATAAGATACGGAAAAAAAAAATACCTAACCCATCTACTCTCTTCATTCTCACTAGCCAAAAACAAAATAACGCCAATGGAAAAATTAGACTAAATATAGCAAAATTCAAAATAAAATTAATCACCTGTTATTTTATATAGCTGACTTCAATTAAATTGAGATTGAAACTTCTTCAACAGCTGAAAACAAAGAAAAGAGGGACTAATGATTTTTGCATTTTTAAAATACATTTTTTTTTTTTGGTGAGTCATGAAAAAGATAGATGCTTATATTATAAAGACGGAGTAATTTTTTTTTTTCGAATAACAATAATAATATCAAGTTATCAACTAGTACTAGTCTACTACTACTATTATTGCGTATGCATTTAAAGATAGTACTACTATCAAAATTACATTTCAAAATTAATTAGTGAACTTAATGATGTATGTGTCAGATATCAAGTTATTCAACTATGACTAGTCAAACATTGCACCAATGGCATAATCATTTGAAGTGTTACCTGCTCAAGCTTTTAGGGCCCCACAAAAATTAGAGCCCGTTTGGATTAACTGAAAAAAATGACGTGCTTAAAGTACTTTTAAATGCTGAAAGTTATTTTATAAATAAACAATTACGTATTTGGATAAAAAAACTTAAAAGATTTTTAGAAGTAAGGGTAGTATTGAAATTAACTGAAAAGGATAAAGTTGTTGATCAAATCAAAATGGCTTTTAAGCAAAAAAAAGTTGGGGTTAAGTAACTTCTTGATTTTGACTTATTTTAAGCACTTTTTAACTTAATTTAAATTATTTTTTATTTTATTAAACACCTAAATAAATTAAAAATGACTTATAAGCTAATTTTTGACTAACTTATAAGCCAATGCAAACAGGCTCTTAGTCACTTGTTTGTATCCCACATCAGCCTTGATAAGGATTAGATCCATTATAAGATAAGACACCACTTGGAAACTAGTTATTTAAAAATTTATTCACAGTCGGTATTTCTATTTTCATTAAGAAAAATACATAACATGTGTCTTTCCATGCACTCATATGATTAAATTATAATTAATTATAACATAATTTTTCTTTAACATATTATTTAGTTATAATAAATATTACGTGCACGTAAATTTTATCGTTGAAAATAAAGGCCATACTATGTTGAAGTAATGTTATTGCATTTTGTAGGATTACATTTTGAAGTTACTGTGTTATACTGTATTACCTACTTAGTTTCTTGTTGTCACATCCAACTTTATTTCTTTTTCCATTTTAAAAATTTCTAGTACTATCAAATGCATGACATTATTGCATTTCCAATAAGTTGAAAAAAGTTTTATTTTGTGAGGGCTTTAATCAATTCCTTGTTACTTTATGTCTATGATGGGTTATATAAGATAAGATTGAATATTATTGCCTAAGAACTTTTCGTATTCATAATCATATGACATGATTTTAGTTAGAAAAATTATGCTTCTTGTACAACCAAAGAACAGAAAAAATTACCCTTGTAATCACGTAGGTCACTTTATCCTTTATACCATCTTATCTTGCCATCTTTTATTCTTAGCAAATGACTTGTAATGAAGCTTGATAATCTCTTATGTCCCTTAATTATTGGTAAATTTTGATTTTATTCCCTAATATATCTAACTAAGTATATAAACTTTTGAACTTATTGAATTTGCACTTTTGATCATTTTCTTTATGAAATAAATCTATCATGATTACTAACTGTTTCATCACTTAGTTACTTATATATTAGGCAGAATTACCCCCTCAACTTGACAATATGGAAGACCCCCTAAACCCATTGTGACACACGCATTGTATTCGATTTTTTTGTCCATGTGGCATTTTTAGGATAACATATATATATTTTTTACCTTTTCAAGTTCACCAATTATTTAGATCATTTTTTGGGGCCAAATGCGAAAAAAGAATTTGACAACAATATTTTGACCATACTTTTTTTATTTGGCTAAAGATAATGATATTCTAATCAAGTTATTTTTATATATTTGGACGTGTGAAGAAATACACAGTTAAAGCAAATAATCATTGTATCTAAAGAGAAATAAAGAAAATATCAACCAAATATTTTAAGAATTTGACATAATGGCATTTTTTAAGGATGAAAATATATATATTTTTTTTTTTTTTTTTTGTAGAAATACATAATCAAGTTCATTACTTTTGCAAACTTATTTGGCTAAAACAAATAGAGTTTCATTATTTAGATTTGGATCCAAAAAAATACGTAGAAAACATAATCATTATATCTAAAAAGAAAAAAATACAATTGGGATAAAATATGCAATGAATATTAAGAAAAACCAAAAAGAAACACAATTGGAAAAAATAAATCATTATTGATTATATGGCGATTAATAGTTGAAAAATACTCCATCAAGTTATTTTTTTTTATTTTTGATTTCACGGCCTAAAAGAGAGTGTAGTCAATACACGGCGTTAAACTATCAAATAATCATTGTATCTAAAGTTTGGGTGTGCACTAAATAAAGAAAATATCAACCAAATATTTATATTATAATTAATTTTATACTATTACTCCGATTTAATGGTAATATAATTCTATAAAGGCAAACTTGAAATAAACCTTAAAGGTCCAACTTACTCCCCATAGAATCTTTTCTAATTTATCATCCGTAGCTAACATTCGATTTTTTTTTTTTAGTATTTTTTTTATGTAAAATTTTTTTTAATGTATTTTAGTGATTTTTTTTTTTTTGTTGCTTTGATGTATTTCATTGTCTTTTTTTTTTTTTTTATCTTCTTTTGTATTTGGCTAAAATAAATAGAGTTTCGACTAAGTTATTAAGATTTGGATCCAAAAAAGAACATAGTTGAAATACATAATCATTATATCTAAAAAAAAAAAAATTTCAAAATACAATTGTGTAAAATATACATATGAATATTAATCAAAACCAAAAACAAACACAATTGGAAAAAAAGCCAAATCATTATATTGATTATAAGGCATATGAGAAAAATACGTACATATGAGAAGACAAGTGTTTTTGACCCTTCCACGCGCCTGGTTCAGAGTGTGGTCAAATTTTTGTAAAAAATAAGTAGAGAAACTATCATATTACCAAGTTTGTACGGGTAATTAAGCCAAGCTCATCATAGGTGTGCACTAAATAAAAGATGACAAGTTCAGGAGGGTCCTAAGTTATTCTACCTATATATTATACTATATTAATTTTATACTATTACTCCATATTTAATGGTAATATAATTCTATAAATAGTCAAATATAACATATTTTTTATAAAGGGACCAAAAACACATATTTTAATTAATTAAAAGTTAAATATACTCGGTCATATTTCATAAGGACCAAAAACAAAATTTATCAATCACTTACGGACCAAAAATGTATTATTCATTTTTTATATATTTGGGTAGTATTTTAATATAGCTACCAATTGGAATTAGCTACTAATTATAATTAAATAAAAGGGTAGAATTGGGTGTAATTAACATGCCAAAAACACATATTTTAATTAATTAAAAAGTTAAATTACTCGGTCATATTTCATAAGTTTGACCAAAAATGTAATCACACATTTAGGTGAGCCACCCGTTTGGAATTGGGTAATTGACGATTTGGTGTAATTACACTCTCCAAATCTCGGGGGAGGGGGGGGGGAGAATTGGGTGTAATTACAGGGTTACTTTTTAGTTTTTTATTTATTTATTTACTTTAATTTCTTTTTATTTTTAATTTCTATTATTTTAATTTTTTTGATTTTTAATAGTTTTTATTTCTATTATTTTAATTTCTTTTTTTATATTTACTTTTGAATTATTTTTATTTTTTAAAATGTATTTTTATTTTTATATTATTTATTTTTCATTTTCTTTCTTCTCATTCCCAACCTTTACTTCTTGTGGTTCCATGTAATTGTTCATATTTTTTTTTTTATTTTATTCATTTAGCATAACCATGTTATTGTTCTAATATTTGAAACTACACCTCTTAATATTGGAAAGAATGAGTCATTAACAAACTTGACATATAACGAGTGACGTTATTAAAGTATAATTTCATCGTGAATGAGGTTATAGACTTATATTTTTCCTTTCTTTTGAATTATTTACTTAAGTTACGTTGGAACTTACTTATGTAATGTTGGAATTTGACATAAGAGTATTATGTTGAACTTTTCTTTTGGATTTTAAATTTAGGTTATATTTCCAATTTTAAGCTATTTGCTTTCACATTGCATGTTGTTTATTTTTCACTTACATTTGATGGATTTTTTGTGTCAAACATTTGAATAATGTTATGGCATTATATTTATTAATATTATTTTTTTTGTCAAACATCCAATCCATGACGTTCTCACAAAAAAAGTCTTCTTTAAAGTTTTATAATTAATTAAAATTAAATATTAATTTGAAAAATATATATCAATTATTTTTGTTACAATATTATTTACAAATATATGATTATTAATTAATATATTTTCAAGAAACAATGTGTTATTAAATAAATAATTTAATATCATTTATAAAGGCAATATTTTTAAATATTAATTTTAAATTTTATTTTTAAATTAAAGTGACTGTGTAATTACACTTGTGCAACCAAACGAAGACGCTTGTAATTACACCGTAATTACGTTATGACAAACAAACGAGTTAGTTGTAATTACACTACTGTGTAATTACTAGGCTGTGTAATTACTACCCTAGTAATTACACCAATTCCAATTACCATGTGGCTTTCCAAACAGGCCCTAGGAGATGCTCATTATGTAAGATATTCCCATAAACAAAAGAAAGGTAAAGAAGATATGGTGAAGTCTCTTGCAAATTTTATTTTAAATATCTTCAGTCTCATTTATTAATAGTACTAAAATAAAAAATAAGGTTGTCAAAACTCATGATTCTCCGCACGAAGTCGTATCTCGTATCATGTAGTACTATGCAAGTAACAAGTCCTTATTACGTAAAACATTTTCTTTGAATTTTTAAAATGTAGTACACCCTTTTTTAACAAGCTGAACATTATTGTATCATACTCATCTATTATGTTATAAAGATATAAATTATTTACTTCCCTATTGAAAAAAAATGGGATGTCTGTTTGGTCAAATTAATAATACACATTAAGTTAAGTAATTCATTCTTACAAAGAAAAAAAAATCGGTAGTGTTTGAAATACGCTGGTCATCACATTTAATTTTGAATTTTCTAGTTAACTATATTTAAAAAATTTAGACATATCGTCACACTTTTTTGGGATTAAATATTTGTCAATTGATTGATGAATTAATCAAACAAATAGGAGGAAAAGTTAATCAAAAGATCGTTAAAATCTCCACATAAAATAAGGATATTATTTTAAATATTTCAGAGAGGGATATATTTCAATATTCCTTTTTCATTTATGAACATATTCTATATTGTCAATCACTCCAGCCCAATCAGATTAGCATGATGAGTCAACCAAATTCCTTTAACTTGATTAGAACAAGGAAGTAGGTTCCATCGTCCTGATACGCAGTTAATGCCAAATGGCAAAAGAAATAAGTGGTCAAAGCAATTAAGATACGTAGTTAAAACAGGTCATAGCTCGAAATCATTTCTACATAGTGCCATTTGGTACTCCTGGTCCTAAAAATGTGATTTTGATCATGACTTGAAGTATTAAATGATTGTTTTTCATTACGATATTTCAATTTGTTCACAAGAAAATTATGATTTGTGAAAGTGTTTGACAAAGTATTACATTTCAAAAATTAAAAAAGACTTTTGATATATAAATAAAGTATATATTATAACGTATAATTTTTATACCATTAAATTAATGGTGAGAGCTCCATGCATCTTTTTATTTTATCTCTCTTTATAAAAGAATAAACTTTTTATCAACTGAGTCTTAAAAAATCACACCATTAAGATGTGGAGGTTCAATGGCAAAACCACCTTTGTCCAATATTTGTTAATTAATACTCTTTTGTTGAAAAATTACACTGTGTAAATAATTAATTTCTTTTATACTATATGCAACGGTGGATATAAGGGTAGGCATGGTACGGTATATACCGATTATCATACCGAAATCAAAAAAATTTATACGGTGGTTTTGGTATTATGGTATTTGGTACGGTATTTGGTATGCATTTTTAAAAAATTTGATATTCGGTACGATATTCGATATTTATAAAAAATATACCGAAATACCAAATACCATATCGAAGTATATAGTTACATATACAATTCATGTATATTAGTATTAAAATGCTAACAACTATATAATATAGCATTAGTACAAAATTAATTGTTTAGATGTTTGAATTTTGACTAATGAAACTTGATTGAAATGCCCTTTTTGTCTAATTGATTTACAAAGGGGATTGCTTGTGCTTTCTTTTGAATATTTTTACATGTGTAAGGTGTTAGCGCGATATTATTGAGACATTTCTTAAATAGCCGAAGTCATAATTCTCTATTATATGAGTATATATAAGTCGAAATCGAATATACTATGGTTACCGATTTACCGTACCGCAAAATACAGAAACCCAACTTCAAAATACCAAACCATACCAAATTAATTTGGTACGGTACTGATATAGTATTTTTAAAAATCGAAAACTGAAATTACCATACCGAAGTTTCTAATACTGTATCATATCGTACCATGCCCACCCCTAAGTGGATATACCTTGCGTGAAATGCTGTTACGGGCCACCGTTTTGTCGAAAGGACTTATTAGATATGTATATATATATAATAAGCAAAATAAAAATATTTGATACAAATATAATAAGTGACACCGCTTGTTATTATAGTGATTTATTAATTTGTTTACTTCATTAAATGTTGGCAATGTTTGTGAAAAATCTTATGTACACCACTAGTATATGTGTTGAATTCCTTTTGATTTTTTCGTGTGTTTTTCTTTATATTTTGATTCCCTTTTTGAGAAAATTATGACTCAAGAGTGTTTACAAAAAGAAAAACATTTCATTTACTTTGGGACAGACCAAAAATAAAAGTGTGTCACACACAACGAGAGTATAATCTTTATGTAAATCTTAATTATGTATATTTTATTTCAAACTAAATTGTGCTACTCCCTTCGCCTCAACTTATCTGTCGTTGTTTCTTAAAATAATTATCTCAAATTATTTGTCAGTTTAGAAATTTAACATAAAATTAATATCTTTTTCGCATTTTATCCTTACTAATAATTATTCTTGAAGACTACAAACAAGTCAATGATGAGGAAAAGACATATAAATAGAGTAAAACACAAATTATATCTTATGTTTTAGCAGCATATATAGAGGGACCACTCTGTTGGTTGAATAATGGAGTTCAGAAAACCCCCTATTTAATGAATTAAAATAGTGAGACAAGGAAATCCTAAAGTCCTATCAATTGGTCCACCTAACATAATCGTTAGGGCTAGCTTTGAAAAAAGAGAAGATGTGTTTCAACACAAAGATTGGTGGCTTCAATTTATCCTGTCCGAAGTGATGATAATACTACTTTAATCCCTCCAGTTACTTTCCTGATTTATGCAAGTACTTATTTATGTTAAAGATAAGTTTCTGGATTTTAAAGGTAAACCAGGCCCTGATGCTAAAATTTTATCCGCACTTACATCAAAGCCAATAAATGAAAGACAAATGTCTTGCATAGACGATATATATTCACTTTGATTTGTTGATTTTCAAAATTAATTATTTACCTAGGTATAAACACCTAATACCAATCAGTATTTAGTATGTCCTCATTAACACAAGCCAATTAATTCAAATCTTTCCAGATTCTAGAGAGATGGACCGTAGAATTATATAATTCAAATATTGTGTAGTATTTCCTTTGTACGAATTTATATTAAAGTATTTGAGTTGAAAATGATCTTTACAATAAAAGATAGATTTTTTAAATTTATGTTTTAAGCAGATATATATGTTATTGTATGATTGAATTATCTCATTAAGGTAAACCCCCTAAGTTTAATGAATTAAATTATTGCGTTATATAGAGTCTATCAATTCCACCTAAATAATCGTTAGGGCTACTCTTAAATATGTAAGTTAGAATAACAATTGAATTTGGATTTGAAGTTAAAGGGCACGCATATTATAAAGATCAAATATTAATTTCTTGATGTTGAATGACTCGCTAACAAGGATAATTAAAAAGATAAGTTTCTGGATATTGTAAAGTAAGAGCTTGAATGTCTTGTGATGAAAAATATGAGCTTAATATACAATGTTTGTTATGAAAATCAGATGTCTTACAAGTGAGTATATTCACTTATATTTATAGTCTAATTTTAAGTAACGAGTTGCATATATTCAGTATAAACACCTAATGATCATGATCCGTATTTAGTATTACACATGTGGATGTATAGGCACAAGCCAAGTAACCCTAAATTTCCCGAATTCTAGAGAGATGGACCGTAGAATTATATAATTCAAATTTGTGAGTACCTTCTTGTCATATAATTTATGATTCAAAGTATTACATCGGTTTGGGGAGAATCCGAATCTTAACCCTGACATGACCATATAAATTTATGGGCTAAAATAAGTCATAGATATATATGTTATTGTATGATTGCACGTGTTATCTTTATACTTTAAATCGTCAAATAAGTATTTTGAAGTTAAATTAAATTGAGATGGAGGGAGTATATAAGAGCATTCAAAGAAGTTTATAAAGGTGTTATGTACTTTAAATATGTAAGTAACAATAACAATTGAATTTGGATTTGGTTTAATTTTTTAAAGGGCAAAACTCGAGATTAATTAGATCAAATATTTTTCTTCATTTTTAATACCCTAACAAGGATAATTAAAACAATGAACAACAACAACATATTGTAAGGTAAGAGCTTGAATGTCTTGTGATGAAAAATATGAGCTTAATATACAATGTTTGCTATGAAAATCAGATATGTTACAAGTGAGTGGAAGGGGTATATTTATAGTCTAATTTTAAGCCGTAAGCCCGATTGCGTATATTCGACTCCTCTTAATTAAAAAAGAAAAAAAGAAAAAAAAGATAAGTACTACATTTATTACACATAAATATTTTAAAAACATTTATTAAATTAGAGTGAACCCTAAATTTCTTTAAAATTGTATTTTAAAGCGAGCTAGCAATATACCTTTGATCGGTATATAGTATGTATTAGATTGTGGTAGTACTTATCTCAACAAATATACCTTTGATAAATCATATAATTTCATGAAGTGATTCAAGCTTCCCCCCCACCCCTACATCGGATAATTGGGGAGAATGGACTTGTGGAGATATATGTCGTCACATAATGTTGACATTTATACCTTGACTCGCCTCAAAATACATCCACACCGCACTTGAAGTTGATCTTCGAACTTTGACTCTCAAGTGTCATAGTTGAATAACAAATTTAGATAAAGAGAGAATATGGAAAAAATTGTGTGAAAATGAAGAAGAATGGAGGGGTATTTATGGAGGGAGAAAATATGACCAAAGTGAAGTTATTCATAAATTTATAAATAAAATTAGCAACGACTAATTTTTAAATTTACAACGGCTAGCTTTTTGAATTTATGGTAAACATTTTTTTAATTTAGCAATTTTATCATTAGATGTAAATAATTTTTATTATTATTAGTAAATGTAAATGTCTATTTTTGTAAAAAAAAAAAAAAAAAAAAAAAGGCCCACTATAAACTCGAGATTAATTAGACCTGGTTTTGTGGTACTATTTTTATACCCTTCATTGCGCCCATAACCGGCCCAAACCCTTAATCCGAAATTACTAATTTCAAGATCAAACATCAAAATGACTTTCCCATAGGTCTTCTCCCAAAGTCCTTCAAAAAATCTAAGACCAAAATTGAAAATAAAATAATTTCTTAACTCATTCTAGGATAATTTCAAATATATGTTTCATATTATACTCTTATATCTTATTTTTTGTCCAATAAACCAAACATTTCTCAATAATTATATATTCACTAAATTATCCCTTCACTATTTAAACCCTTCTATAATCCGGAATTCCGGATTAATATATTCACTAACTAAACGACCTCTAACTATTGTCTTAAAGATAAAGAAATTTTTGATCCCGAAGAAGGCTAGAACCTACCGCATCTTAAAATTATACTTCTATTTGTCAAGAGCGTAACGCTATTTTAAAATAAGAAAAAGATTTATGAATGAAATAATAAAACATATACTGTTGCGAGAAGAAAGTAATTAGAATTGGAGTATTATGAAAATAGGGAGAAAAACCTTTTATGTTAAATGTTCATATTCTTCCAAATATTATTATAGAGATTGGTAAAACTTGTCTTCAAGTTTATTTTCTTTTATCTCCATTTACAAAGAAGTACTACAAACTAACCCCAGTCAGAGAAATTTAAAAATAATATAAAATCAAGAAAATGAAACAGTATTTTCATTGATTTGGCAACCCTCCACTTGTATCCAAGAACGATTACAAATGATGAAAAATGAGAGATAGAGATGAGAAAGCGTAAAAGAGTGGGTCAAAAAACTTAAAAGGGTTTGTCTCTGGCAGACAAGGTTACATTCACAATTACTTCCTTCAAAGTACAATCATTAATTAGAAAATGACAAGGCTTTCTTACTGTTTGTGCTCATCCTATTATTTATCAACAAATGAGAAATAGAAAGAAAAACTCTGGATTTTTTTTTTTGGAAATACATAAGAGTCATAATATAGTTTTGGGACTTTTTTAAGGGCTCGTTTGGTATGAGAAATAAGGAATAATTTTGAGATTAAACTTGAGATAAGTTTATCTCACGTTTGGTTGGGATAACATCGCAGTATAACTACTTAATCTCGAAATTAATTATCCTGAGATTGTAGTGTTATTTTTATCCTTGTAGGAGGGAGGAATTATCCCTGGATAATTAATCTTGGGATAACTTGTTCCCCAACCAAATGCACAAAGGGATCTAGGGTCCGCCAAGGGTGTTCACCCGAATACCCTCGGCAAAATATTCCACCGTATATACAAGATATTTTTTTATGTATATATATAGATTTTGAATACTCTGCACACAAGAGAAGAGGTTGGTTCAATAGTTTAGGGCGTTCAAAATTCACCTTGAGGTGCCAAGTTCAAATCTCAGTCACTATATTTTTATTTTTCGGACCCCCTCAATGAAAATTCTGGATCCGCCACTGCAAACGACCCCTAATTGTCATAGTGAAAAATTTATATCCTCAAAAAAAAAAAAAAGAGTAATATTTGAAAACCTTAGTTGTCATAATATACATAGTTTTGGGACTTTAAATTGTCACAGTGTAAGTTCATGACACGTATTGTTCTCTGCTGAAGGCATTGAGCCCAAAAGCGTACATACCATATGAACTTGTGTTGTCTTAGGTAACTTTTTATTTTTCTCTTTCTTTTTATATGAAATTTGCCTAAAATATTATGTGTACCCATTTCCCAAAAGGAATTAGTAATATATTGCCAAAATCTTTTCTTTTTATTTTTGCATAAAGAAAATGTGAATTATTTTTTGGATGATTTTTTGCTTCTAATTAGAGATGTTCTTTACTTTGGTCAATATATGACTTGCCACAAACGCCTCTTTCTTTTTTTTTTTTTTTTTGAGACCCTCGCTGCTTTAATTTTCTTTGTAATCTCTTGTAAACTAACACAACCGACTAATTAGGCATACTGGAAAGTAGAGGTGTTCATGGTCCGCTTTGACTCGATTTTTGGTTAAAATCAAACTAAATCAAATCAATTAAGTCGATTTTTTCTAATATTCAAATTTACTACAAAAAAATTGGGTAATTTGTGGAGGCTGAAAGTTGCAATTCGCGGAGGTTTTAGCCTCCGCTATTTGCTAGAGGAGGCAAAAACCTCCGCTAATTGCAACTTTCAGCCTCCGTAAATTACCCCTTTTTTTGTAGTGCAAATCAAACCAAACCATTATAATATAAATTCTATCGGTTTCGATTTTGTCAGTTTTATCGGTTTGGTTCAGTTTTTGCAAATTTTTTCAGATTTTAAGAGTGTATTAACAAAGAACCTTTGAATCAAATGGTAACTAAATACGGCTTTGACCGTGATCCATTCAAATCTAAGAATCTTCTTAATTAATTCATTAGCTTTATTTAGGTATAGGCCTATGGCTATGAGTATAGGAATTACAGAAACGTAACATCTACTTTTCATAATTACTGTTCACTCACCTCTACATATAACCTTTGATATTACGCATTTTCCTTCGAATTTTTATTATCTAGACTCATCATGGTTATGCAACATTGAGAAGAAAGCACAAAAGTTAAAACGGAAAATGATAAAACAGAAAGACAAAGTCATCTACCAAATCTTTTTAAATTTCAATTGTAATTTTTTTCCCTTTAATTTGTTACGGATAAAATGCTAGCTTATTAATAGTAATTCATATGACATGTAAATGAGGGAATCGTAAAAAAGCGAATAAGGGGAAATTTATATTTTACCTTTAGCAAATTTCTTTTTATTTTACCTTAAACTTAAATGGGCTACACTTTTCTTTCTAATTATTTGAATTTGTACTGGACTTGGAATGAGCCAAAATTTTGAAGAAGATATATATATGTATAAAATATTTCAAATATGTATGTATCTATCGGTTTGGTTCGGTTTTGATTCGGTTTTTTTTTTTTTGGTTTAACACCAAACCAGACCAAATGTTATCGAATTTTCAAAATGTAAAACCAAATCAAGTCAAACCAAGTCGGTTTTCGGTTTATTAAGTCGGTTTGACTCGGTTTACCTGTTCGGATCTATTTTCGGTCTCATTTGAACACCCCTACCGGAAAGTTTAGGAAATTAACTTAATGTATTCCTAATTAGACTTGAAATCACTTTGCTTTTTTGACTTTAAGTAAAATTAGGATACTTAAAATTGGAGTTATATTAGGTTAGGTTCTTGTCATACCTCAACAACTCTTCATTAAAATTATCAATTCTATTAATTACTACTACTTAATTATTAGATCTAGAAGGAGAGGAATTCGGTACATGCATGATGCATCCCGTTTGGAATAATTCTGCATGGCTTGATTGACATGACTGAGATAGGTATGCCGTTTGATCTTGACGTTTATGATCTTGATTTAGTTCAAATATTTTTTCATTTTTTGCATGAACCATACATCAAAGTGTAGTTTAGCCAAAGGTGACGGTGCTTTTTGTGTGGACATAGTGTCTGCTACACTCAATTTTCCCCCTAAAATTCTTTAGAAATTGAGGCCCCAAGATATTTTTCTTTTCTGTAGCCACTCATAATGTCGAATTACTTTTATTTCGTCAAAAGTAAATAATCAACCTAAAACTTCAATAAATGAGTGGAGAATTCAAGATAAATAAATATGTAGGTGAAATAGTTTTTACACTATCGTGTCATCTAAAGTAATTAGTGGGTCATAAAAAGTGCGATTAGTTTTCTGGAAAACAAAATAGGTTAGTGCTATAATAACATTGTTTAGTTGAAGGGATTAGGTGAGTTTTCCCCATATAAATTTTAAATTAACTTTATCTCATATTTAGTTGAAGATATTAGCTAAAATCAGTATTGTTTTTGTACCAAAATTTTGGTATAGCTTGTCTCATATAAGAGGTGGAATTAATTATTCAGGTTATAATCTTGATATAATTCTGAAATATCCTTATTTCGAACCGAACGACTCATATCAATTATAGTGGTGTAAAAATTTCTTTACTTCCTATATATACGTTAAATCTGAATAAGGATGGGTAATTAAAGGTATTACTGAGTAACTTGTATTTTGTATCCTGGGTCTAACAGCATCTTCTCACCGACATTAAATTAGTCATTCTCATCTAGTAGTAGAGTAATTGACTTGTATATCATCATTGTTGATTTATTACTGGCTCAGTTCTATATTTATTTACTGTGGATTTGTCCTGAAATAGTGTTCACTTTCACCCAGGAAAATTTTACTTAGCAAAAACATAATGTGAGGCGTAGACGGTAATAAAACATGCAATAGAAGATGCATCAATATACAGTACAAAGGGCAAAGTTAGGTCTCATTCCGAGTTAAAAGTTTTGTCGAGTGACCAATTATTATTTGCCTGTCTTTCCTCTCAAAAACTTTTCTTTTGTTACTTCATTTCTGTGTTTTTATCATTATTAATGGATATTAAAAGAGCTTGATGTGATGCCCACCCAATTCCTTGGCCCATGTCGATGTTGACCCAGATTTTTGCCCCACCTCTAAATTTTTTTAGACCTTTTTCTTTACAAAAGAAAAATTGAGAGAAAATACAATGAAGAAAGGGCAACCCCGTGTCAGAATTTCCCACATTGGTCTAAGCGTTTCGATATGCGATTTCATCTTATGAGATAAAATTAGCGTTTGGATATGCGATTTCATCGCATGAGATGAAATCCCAAATCATTCAAAAAGGCATGATCTGGGATTTGAAATCATGATTTCAAAAAATATAAATATAAAATTTGATTCATACGTTTATATTTTGTCAAAAAAAGACCCAAAAGTTGGTACATATATTTACCAATCATAAGTTGGTAGATATATTGTTCGTACCATGTGGGAGGATTATATTAAAGAGGAGTTACATAACTATTCATGTTAAATTTTCCTTTTTATTGAACTAAAGTTTCATAAATTGATGTTGTATTTTTTAGAAAGACCTTGTAGTAGCGTATTAATTTTATTATGAACTATGATTTACTCATTTGATAAGATTTTATAAGAGTTGGGAAAATTTTGATGGTTTTCACAACTTGTGGGATTTTTATGTTTATAAAAAAAACTACAACTTAAGAAATTCAAATTGCATGTCCAAACATGATTTCATCTCATGAGATAAAATCATGTCCAGACAGCTCCTTAATGTGTGATTTTTATCTCTTTATATGATATTGTGTAATTTTCACCTTATAGTTGGGTTGAGTTAGACACAATATTTATTTAAAATTCACAAACAGTCACTTTTCAATTCATGTATTTGAAATAATAGCCATTATTGTACTGTTTCAGATTCAAAGATGAAGCTGCAAATGGTCAGTGAGAGCCATCTCTATACTCCCTTTGTCCCAATTTATGTGATACACTTTTTTTTTAGTCCGTTCAAAAAAGAAGGATACATTTCCTTATTTGACAACAATTTAACTAAAACTTTATCTTTTACGCTTAACGAGATGATTTAATAGCACACATATATCTTTGACTTGTTTTAAAATACAAGATTAAAAAATCTTTTTTTATTTCTTAAATTCGTGTCCAATCAAACTATATCACATAAATTGAGACGGAGAAAGTACTTTTTATCATGATATCGATCCCATTTTTTGATTTTTTCGAGATTGGATTTCTTCTGTATCTCTAGTTAGTAGTAGGTCTAGGGGTATGAGAAGTGTCGGGATTTTCCACATGAGTATTTAGTAAATTGGTCTTTAGCGATTCTCACTTTATGAGCTAGATTTTAGAATTAAATTAGGTTCAATATTAATTTCTTATCAGCCGGTCACTTAGATCTATGTGCGACATCTGAAGACGGTCCATACTACATCGAGCATGCAGTCTAAATTTTGTATTTTTTATAAGATATTTTTTTCATAGTTAGAACTCGTAAACTCCAACAACTCTTACTGTTGAGCCAAGACTTCATCTAAAATAACAGCTGCTATATTATCTTTTTTCACCTATAATTACTGTATTCGGTAGTTGTGATATGGTAAATCATGAAATCTGGGTTATAAAGTATGGCAACAATAAGAATCTCCATTTAATCCACATTTTTGCTCCTGAGATGGATCTGAGTTTAGTTTGTAATACTTCCTTTTCTGGTATGAATGTACATTGTTACTCTCGCTTATGGCCCAATCTGTAAGTGTAGGTTAGCTTAGCTTAGTTAATCAATTAGGTTCTGGATCAAATTTCTCCTGCCCATATTGGAAATATTGAAATGGTTCTAGGCCCATTTTGCGTAATCCAATTACAGTATTTGGTTTATGGAAGTCATGAAGTTTGAGTAGACATAGCATCCACCGGTCGTTTTTTGGTTCTTTGAGAAATAGCAATTGTCATTGCAACAACAACATACCCAATGAACTCCCACAATGTGGGATCTGGGGAGGATAATGTATACACAGACTTTACCCCTATCTCGGAAGATAGGGTGGTTGTTTCCGAAAGAGAAATAGCAATTGTCATTCAGTTTCAAAAAATTCGCCGGTGAAATTCTATGATAATGTCCTACATTTTCACCTAGGAATTTCAACGAAAGATTTTGTTTTGTAGTCCTTTACAAGTGTTATTTTAGTTGCACAAGATATCCGTAAAAAAAAAAAAAAAAAAAAACGGATCTGCAAACATGACATAGTATAACTTTGTAGGATTATTTTTTTCTATTCAAATTATAAATAGGTATCACTTCCTCATTTGTTGTTGATGGGTTCTGGTCTCTGGGTAGTCATTTCTGTGAGTTCGGCGCTCGAAGTATAGTTCGAGTTTTGGGAATAGAGAACCTTTCAGTAGGTAGCCCATCCCTTACTGGCAGAGGGGTGGATCTAGTTTATAATTTGTGAATTCATTAGGACTCATTAGCTTTTAGCTCGGACCTTATATACAACATATACGTACTACTAAAAATCAGTTAAACAAGTATAAATAATAGATTTCGAACTCAGTAAATTAAATAGGTTATGGTAGAATCTCGAACTCAAACACATAATGTTCAAATCTTGAATCCCCCTCTGCTTATTATGTTTACGAATCGGTATTAGTCCAATAACTTAGTTACGGACACCAGACAGTTAAACTAGACTGATGTATAGAACATGATTAAATATCTTTTGGAATATGGAAATACTAGGTGTAACCTTTAATTTGAACATTAATCTTGTTCAAATGTTGACTGGTAACTGGCTGCAGGAGACCTTAATCATGCAGAACTCTTCCTAGAAGGTTTCTGTGTTGGTTTTAGGTACTCTTTTGTTAGGTCTGATATTTGTTATTTGGATTTTTCGTTTGAATGGTAATATTTACAGTTGTTACGAAAAATACATTCAATATTCATGCTAAATCTTGTTTTTCATTTTTTTGCAGAGAAATCTTGGAAAGCGGCAATAGAAATAGATGGAGAATCCACTGAAATCACCCTGAGGCCAACGGAAAAGTCAGATGAGGAAGATCTCAATGAGTGGACAACAGAATATAATGCCAATCGTTTTTGCACCGTAGAGGCTTACATTCCCAAAAATGACCAATCTTTAAAATATCGCAAATATAGAGCCATTCCCTGAGACCAATGGAAAAATCTTTTGACAAGAATTTCATGAGTCAATTGGGCAGCCCAAGTTTTAGCTGAGCTGAAATAAGCTGAATTAATAAATGAGTGGGTCACAGGTTGGTCGGATTATATTTTTGTGGACTAATTTTGCCACTCCTATACAGATGCTCCTCTAGCTTAGTTTTTTTTTTTTTTCCTTCTAGCTTAGTTATTTCTAAAGTGGAGCAAAAAAATTTAATTTATGACTTCTGAATCCCATTCCTTTTTGCTTATTGGATTTTAGATAAACTAATTAAACACATGCCTTTCTTTATCTGGCTTTTGGAATTGGGAAAACTTTGGATTAAAGTTCTTACCTAGAGAAAACGGGTGACATGCGGACAATGAAGTTTAGTTCAAGTATTTAGTGAGGTTTAAGTTTGAACATTTATGGTCCTAGATGTACCTTTCCTATTGCAGCTACACCAAATTTATGTGATAAATTATTAAATGTGAGCACCAAATTAAGAAATTGTTGCTATATTTATTTTTACATCTGTGCTTAGTAGAGAAGTATCACTTTAAAGAATTTTGTGTGAAAAGACAGAGGGTTTTGACAAATTTAGTTCAAAACTTAGAACACAATGTTGTATCGTCTAACAATCACATATGAGCTTAGAAAGTATTCTAATTTTTGCAAATGGATTTTTAGACAAGGTATTAATTGCTTAGACTTTAAGTTTTCATACTTGTTCCAATAATTGGTAACTTTGTTGTATCCACTAATTAAAGTATTTTATTTATTTAGAAAACAGATCAAAAGGGAAAAAATGGGGGAGAGTGACATAAGGGTTGAAGCAAAGAGAAAAGGGGTTTTGCTTAAAGATTAAAAAGGTTAGATGGAGGGACAGGTAGAAAAATGAAAAAGAACAAAGAAAATGACTCTGATTTTGTGATCAATATATTTTATATCAAGGAAACCAAAAAAATTATTACCGACTTTTTACCATCTGCTTATTCTTAGAGTGCAGAATCATCATACTGATGGAATTATTTATATATTAAATAAAAATTGTTAATACAAATATGAGGTTGAGCTAGAGATACTAGTTCTGTCGAACCCGTAGCTATACCCTAATTACTTCAGTTTCCAGTTAGTCCATAAAAGAAATTAAGTTATATACACTAACAATATTAATAAAGTATTATTTATATCATACCTTTAGTGAAGGATTATCTAATAAATAAAGTATTATTTATATCATACTTTAGTGATTATCTATTGGATTATCTATTGTCTATTTATTGTCTGTTCATAGCACTTAAACTCGCACTTAAATTATTCATCTTTTCACCTTAACTTTGTCATGATATAGCCATAAAGATTTGTTATTCATATTTTAGAAAAACGACTTCTAGTGAAGGATTATTTATATTTATACATACTTAGATCTTTAACACAAATGTTAAAAAATTCATGTTTTCCCTCGTGGATTCACCAATTGAAATATACAAGCGACAGTATTCTGAGTGGCTGAAAATTTTAAGACAAGGAGCCTCAAATGGTGGTACAAATGATCATAGTAATTTTGAAGATTAACTATGAGAAGCAACCCTTTTTAGGCTATAGTTTTCACAGAATTTGATCAGTTGATAAGAAGCTATAGATGAACATATCTCTAATTTCACCTTTGTTAAAACCATACTTAAACTCGCACTTTCTTGAAACCAACCTTTTCTCATCTTTTTATAGGTTCCACCAATTAAAAAATCTTTGTCACAATTTGTATAGCCATCTTTAGTGCCACAGTAACAATTCCTTGTCCCCAATAATCAGAACCAATGGCATAGCCAATATGAGTTTATAAGTTCTTGAATTTTCATCCAGAAAATGGATCGACGCCATGGATGAATTTTTGGATATATATTTGAATTATTTATATTTATACATACTAAATAGATCTTTAACACAAATAATACGTTTTTAATTTTTTTTAAGCGCCAAAGCATGTGGCTTTTTATTTTATTGTTAAAAAATAGCTCATGTTTTCCCTCGTGGATTCACCAATTGAAATATACAAGCGACAGTATTCTGATTGATGTTAAAGTAACTCGGAGCGATTTTAGAAAATTTTTCTAAGACAAGGAGCCTCAAATGGTGGTAAAACGTGACACACAATAACACAGTAAAGTTTTGAAGATTATAAAATATAGAGAAGTTCAACCCCAACAATTTTCAGCTATAGTTTGTGGCCTATTGTTGGAACAACATTAAAAAATTCAGTTGATAATTAAGTCAAATATGTTGTATATGAAATATCTCTAATTTCACCTTTGTTAAAACCATATTAATAATAATAAGTGTCTTATTTTCTTGAAACCATGGCCAATTTTGAACATAATGTGAGATTCTCTGTTTGGGGTGGCGAAATTCCACCAATGCTTCTAGCCTCACCAAATTGGAAAAATCTTTGAACACAATTTGTATAGCCATCTTTAGTGCCAAATAGTAACAATATATGATTCCCCAATAATCAGAAGTGCAATGGCATAAGCCAATATGAGCTTTGTCATTTTGTGACATTTACTCCTTTCCCTTTCTGTCATCTTTTTATTTACTGATTTAAATGTAAAACGATTGAAATACTTAATAACATTCCAAGCAAAAATATATTATTTAAAAGAAAATAACTAGCTAAACAAAATTAAATCCTAGAAAGCATATTTTTTTTGTGATATTTCATTTTGAAACACCAAACTTGTACTCTAGAAATAGAAGTATTTTTGTCCCATTCTTAGATAGTAAATAAACCTAATAAATAATTATAGAGTAAAATCGACATATCAAGACTAAAATTAAAAGAAATATTTAATAGGTCATCAGCATCAAAATCTTGAATGGCTTATTGAGAGAGACTAATCCCGCTTGAGTAGTCCATATATATGAACTGATAAAAGTTTTAGTCCTATGGCAAAATATTATTCTTTGTAATTGACTTTTTTATTATAGTGTATCCTTTTATAAATCAAAATAAAAGTGAGGAGAAACATATAGTTAGGCTATTTGAAGGCACATTTGTTTACTTTAATCTTTACTCTGGTAATCATATATCAACAATTACTCAAAACAAAATGTGGAAAATTATCAAACATACCTGGATGGTTCTTCTAATTGTGAAATATGATGCAAGTGAACAATCACTAAAAATTGTCATAAAGTATGGATGGGTCAATTAATAATCATGCCATTTTGTCATTGTTTGATTTTTGATTTATTGACTTAGATCATGTATCTACTTAAATATATTTTTCAGTTTTTTGTAGCTTTTTAAATTTTTATTTAAATATATTTCACAATGCTAAAATGTGAGAGAATCCATTTAGTTTCCATAGGCACACAATCGTTTAACTTGGCACTAACACTGAAAGTCGGTGTGCACTTTTTGTTATCCTTTCTGCTACATGATATGACCCAACCATGTGTTACTTCCAGTTCCACTTGAAAGAAAACAATGTTTCAGACCCCAAACTGAGAGAGAAAAAAGCCGTCTTAGACATGAAATTGATTTATAATTTTTAAACAATTCCAACGTAAGAAATTAATCACTAAAAAACATTATTACTGGTAATGTTTGGAATTAAAAACTCAACATAATACTGAAATAACATCGACAATCACCTAAAAATTTGAATGCATAAGCTATGACATTTCCGAATATAGTATGTAAGTTTAAGAATTAGTTCATAATTTAAAAGAGTCTACTACCGGACCGGAAAAAATCAATGGAGTTTGGGAACTAGATAACAAAGTGTAGAATTAATTATGAACCTCATCACTTACATTCCTAACACCTACACGATGTATGTAGACACTAAATTGAAAGTACCACATCTAGGGCACCCGAAGTCCCGTTGACAACCCATGAAACAAGACTAACCTAGGATAAATAATTACAACAAAATGTAGTGAAGTAAATGAAGCCATTCATTTAACCAACACCGAATTCAATAAGCGGAACCGAGTCATGAAATCTAAGCTATGCATTGAAGCCGAATTTAACCGAAGACATGTATTTTAAAAAGTTTAACAAACAATGACATTTGCAAGTGTGGGAATAGTTGGCCTACCCCCATGAAAGATATATGTATTCACACTTGGGATCAAATATATCTAGGTTGACATGACTTCGTATATATATGATTATCAACATACTTTCCTATCTTCCAAAATTTCCAAACCTAAAAACCATAGACAACCTATATATAGTATATATAGTATATAAATATATATATATATATATTATCACTATATATAGTATATATAAACTCCAAATCGTATATATAGTATATATATAATATATATATTATATATATTTGGCATCCTATATATAACAATATATAAAAGTATATATAGTATATAATGAAAATATATATATATATAAGTATATAAGTAAAGTATATATATATATAGTACATATATGAATATATATACACCATATATATTGAAGTATATCCACACATATATATTCATCGTATATATAATATATATACAATATATAGTTAAGTATATATATACGTGACATATATATATTAGATTCAACCAATGTTATATATACTATATATAATATATATATATAACAATATATATACTATATATACTTATATATATACTATATATAGTATATATATATATAACCATATATATATAAATATATTACTATATACTATATATATAAGACACTTATATATTATATATATAACGATATATATAAATATATATAGTATATATTTTAACATATACAACATATATTAATTATATATATATATAAATATATATAGTATATATATTAAGTTTATATAGTATATATAGTTGGAATGTGTTTGAACATTCGTATATATATATATATATGATCTGTGGTATATTCAAATATATAAGGAAGAGGGACTTTAGTATATATATATATATATAAGTTTTACATATATACGTATACTATTGATCACATATATATCAAATCGATATTCCCAAGTATATAAGTAAGTATATATAGTATATAGTATTATATATATAAGTATATATAGTATACGGAGATATATTGCTCGTATATGGATATATAAGTATATATAGTATATAGTGTATATATAGTATATATATATAGTATATATAATATATAGTGTATATATAGTATATATATTAAGTTATACATATATATAAGTATATATAGTACATATATATTAATATATATATAAATATATATTAAGTATATATAGTATATAAGTATATATAGTATATATATTAAACGTATTATTTTGGTGAATTGTATATATAGCTTATTTTAGTCATATATAATAGTATATATATTATCAGAAATCTTGAATGGCCTGAGAGAGATATATATATATATATATATATATATATATTAGTATATATCTTCTTTGTAATATATACTAAGTATATATGGATATATAAGTCGTAGTGAGTGATATATATATATATATCTGAAGGCACTATATATCAATGTCACATGTGATAATGTGGAAAATTACAAACATACCTGGATGGTCTGTAGGGACCTGAACCAGAGTATGGATGGGTTTAATAAAATATTGCTTTAGAGTAGAATATGACTAGATATAACAAAATATTGTTTTTCTTTTTAAATTTTCTTACAAGCTAAAAGGAGAGAACCCTTCGTTTAACTTGGTAATGAAAGTCGGTGTGTGCACTTTTTGTTATACTTTCGGCTACATGGTAATGTGAAGTTCTGTGTTACTTCCAGTACCACTTTAAAGAAGGAAAACTGAGAGAGAAAAAGCTCTTAGACGAGAAATTTTCAGGTAATCTTTAAACAATTTCAAGCGTCATGGTCCATGAAAATGTTTTGGAATGTATTAGACACTGAACTGAAATAACATCCTACCGTAATACTCCCTCTGTCGCATATTAGTTGTCCTGTTTCATTTTTCAAGAGTTAATTTGACCAATTTTTAAAACTAAATTGGATTAGATTAGTTCAATATTTTAAAATTATATTTTACATATTTAAAAACTACACGAAAAGTACTATAAAATGCAATTTTTTTCATATAATATGATGAAAAAATATATCTCAAAATATTAATCAAAATTTATTTAATTTGACTTTTTTAAAAAAAAGTAAACAATTAAAATATGGGACGAAGAAAGTATATTTTTTAGTACTTAATAACGGACTTTCCAAGAAAAGTTGGAAAGTAGTCAGTGGGGCGGCTATAGATGAAAGTGAAGTTCTCTTTTGTCGTCTGCAGATGACCGGTGATGGATCCATTCCTTGGTCACCAAGTAATAGAAAAGGTAAATAACTAGATGACTCCTTTCACACGGTTTTATTTTATTTTTGTAATTTTGTAATTATAGGCTATTCGAAATTTACTAGCCTAATTAATCTAAATTCTCACCGTGTAGAGCTTATTATAGAGAAAGTGTTTCTATCAGGAATTTTTTAATTTTCCTTAGACCTCTCTGATTAAAGGTGAAAGAATCTCATTTCAACTTAAACAATATTTTATGCGGTTTCTAGGCCAAAGTAATTTCCATGAGGATTCTTAATTAGCTGAGTCCTCCATACTAATTCCAAGAGTAATAATATAAATAGGCCGTGTGTCACTGATCTAGAACTATACAATCTTATAACCTCTAGAAACAAGAAAACTTGGTTCCTTTTTGCTCCAGAAAAAAAAAATCATTTTGAGCAATGGAATCTGATTCATCCTCTGATCTTACTCACCTTAATGAAGAATTGCCAAAGAAAATTGAAGAGAACAAAGAAGATGATCAACCAGACATAATAAGTCTCAGGTTATTGGACAAAGAAGATGATCAACCAGACATAATAAGTCTCAGGTTATTGGACCTGACAGATGTCGATGATTTTATGGAATGGTTTGGAGATGACAACGTTAGCAAGTTCTGTTCTTGGGACACTTTTAAATCCAAAGAAGATGCCATGAATTATGTTATTGATGTTGCCATACCACATCCATGGTTCAGAGCAATTTGCCTAAATGGCAAGCCAGTTGGTTCTATTTCTGTATCACCATTTCATGGAACTGATAAGTGCAGGGGTGAACTTGGATATGTGTTAGCATCAAAGTATTGGGGCAAAGGGATAGCCACGAAGGCGGTGAAGATGGCGGCGTCCGCCATCTTTGTAGAGTGGCCTCACTTGGAGAGGCTCGAAGCTGTGGTGGATGTTGATAATCCAGGATCACAAAGGGTGTTGGAAAAGTCTGGTTTTACAAAGGAAGGTGTATTGAGGAAGTATTATCTTCTGAAAGGGAAACCAAAAGATATTGTTATGTTTAGCCTTTTATCCACTGATCAACAAGTTACCTACTTTATGTAAGTAACTAGTAAGTTAGTAAATCTTTAATTAAATTGTACTTTTCAGTCCCACAAAGAAGTCACCAGAATCAGAAAATAATTTGAACAGCCTGAGAAGTATTCTTGAGAGTCCAATTTTAGAAGTGGTTCTTGCTATGATCTCCTCTGTTATTGGATTTGTAAGTTATAGTAGTAGAGTGAGTTTTTGATGCCACATTAGTGATTTGAACTTGCCAACTAAAGCAAAATTTTCAGCCATCCTTGCGGTTTCGCTGAAGTATACTACTATTAGTTTCCCTTATATCAAGGGAATACAACAATTTATCTATTATCAAAAATTTTGCTGAAGAAAATTCAATTGTCCACTATCAATGCTTTTCTTGCATTTAAGTTCAAAGCAAATTGCTACTTTGTCCTTGTGCTTCTTAGCTTTCTAGTATCATTCAGTGTTCACACAGTCTTTCAGCTCATCTAATCATCTAGATGATGAAGATGCTACTGTAAAGTACTCTAGATAGATTTTCACTTAAAAGAAGGAAAATAAAAGAAAATGGCTCACAAATAAATATCCTCCGGATGTAGCCTTCAGATTTTGAATGGAACTCTTTGAACATTGAGCTACTCTTTAAAGAACTTTTAAGCTAGTATTTACAAAATTTCAAATTTTCAATCATTTCAAACATCATGGTATTATTGCAATGTAAAAGATATTGAACTGAAAACAACATCCTAATTAATTTATAGTATTTATGATGAATTCTCCAAGAAAAATTGGATAAAAAGACCTTGTTGACTCCGTGTACTAGACCACCAAAGTATTTTCCCGGTGGATTGGTTATTCTTCATGTTGAATTTTATATAGGGTCAGCTTGGTCATGTTTCAGTACTTCTCTAAAACTATATGTAATTTGTA
This sequence comes from Lycium ferocissimum, assembly GCF_029784015.1. NCBI lineage: Eukaryota > Viridiplantae > Streptophyta > Magnoliopsida > Solanales > Solanaceae > Lycium > Lycium ferocissimum. Next base: position 10,083,552 of record NC_081342.1, on the reverse strand, counting down.
TCCTATAAAACCAAGAAAATTAATGAAATTTGAGGACAGGTTGAAGTTGAGTGGCCATGAACATGCTGCTGCAGATGATTATTCAGACATAAGTCTCCGTTTATTGGACCTCAACGATGTTGATGATTTCATGGAATGGTTTGCAGATGAAAACGTTAATAAGTTCTGTTCGTGCGACACTTTCACATCCAAAGAAGACGCAATGAGATGCATTGCTGATATTGTTATACCACATCCATGGTTTCGAGCAATTTGCTTAAATGGCAAGCCAATTGGTTCTGTTTCTGTGTCACCATTTCATGGAAGTAACAGGTGCAGGGGGGAAATTGGATACGAGTTAGCATCAAAGTATTGGGGCAAAGGGATCGCCACCAAGGCAGTGAAGATGGTGGCAGCTGCCATATTTGCGGAGTGGCCCCACTTAGAGAGACTTGAAGCTATGGTGGCTGTTGATAATCCAGGTTCACAGAGGGTGTTGGAGAAGGCTGGTTTTAGGAAAGAAGGTGTTTTGAGGAAGTACTATCTTCTTAATGGGGAACCAAAAGAAATTGTTATGTTTAGTCTTTTATCGACTGATCCACAAATCACTTACTTTATGTAGGAAATAGAAAAGGCCAAAGTCATAGATAGACCCTCGAACTTGTCCTAATTTTTCATTTAGACCCCCCAACTGAGGGTTGTACCATATGAACCCTTCAAGACATCTGTTAATGTGCCATTTAAACACAAAATTAATATGCAACAACACACAAATGGTGCGTGTAATTCACTCTCGCTGATGTGGTAAAAAAAAGCCAATGAAAAAGAGACATGTGGCGTTTAATTCCACATAATCCAAATATAAAAACAAATACAAAGAAATTTGTTTTTTCAACATTGAAATTAAAAAACAAAAAGAAAAAGGCAACTATCTCTCTCCTCATTCATGTTCCCAATCCCTTTTTCTCTCGTCTGCACACTTTCATCCGCCATTGACGACCAAGGTTCCCAATTTCTTCTTCCTTTTCACGCCTTCACACTAACCTTCACTTTTTAATCCACAAATCCCTCTCCTTTATCCCTTTTAATTCATTAGAAATTTCATCGTTTTTCTTCAATCATGAGATACTAACATGATTCAAGTATTTCTGGTTCTTCTTCGTCCTCGTTCAGTGAAGGTTATGGCAATGGAGTGTCGGGGTGGCGTGTATGGTGTATGACTTGGTGTTTTAGGGGTTTTATCTTTGAAAAAAATTGAACAAAGTTATTTTTTGATCAGAAATGGTATTTATATATAGTGATAACAGGGCGGTATGATTTTTGATAGACGAATATTGACTAATTTTAAATGAATGTTGGCGAGATGATGGTGGTTTGGTGGAGGCGGTTATGGCGGCAAAGGATCTCTGACACCCAATTTTTTATTGTTGGTGATATTAAATTATGTTTATAGATGGGCTATCTAACTTTTTTTTGCTGTTGATGTTTAATTTTGATTATGTGGGCGTAAGGTGTTAGTGGAGCAATCAAGAAGTGAAATATCGGTGGCTTCAAAATTTTTGAAGAGCAAAAATATTATAGAGATGGGTGGGCTTGGTGCTGGAGGAAAACCATGACGGTTTGGTGGTAAAGCCGGTGGTTTTGGCGGTGGAGTCAGTCAATGACGACGGGTGAAGAGAAGATGAAACCAAGGAGAAATAGAGAATTGTGTTTTTCTTTTAATTGTTTTTTCTCTCGTTGACACTTGTCATTGGGACCCATGTCAACAACATTATTAATGCGATTCACGCTCTCATGAGCAACAGCGTAACACGCATAGTGCCAAGTGGCCCGAGGTGTCTAAGTGACACGGTAAAAGTGATCTTAAAGAGTTTAAATGGTAGCAGTCTCACTTGGGGGGTCTAAATGAATTTTATGGATAAGTTCGAGGGTCCATCTATGACTTTGGCCAATAGAAAATCTTTAATAATTGGTTTCATCAGCATAAGAATGTTTAACCCCCTGTTTGGATGGTGGTTTCCCGTGGTTCATTAATGTATGGTTTTCTATGACACCATGTTTGTTTTCATTGTTTTTAAAATTATGTGGTATGGTGTTGTAAACCCGTGATTCATTTCATGGTTATATAACCATGAAAAATCTCAATTTTTGAGACCACGGATTTGGTGGTTTTTTCGTGGTTACGTATTTCATTTCTCCATTATACCCCACCCTCCACAACCCCACCCTTGCCCTACCACCCACCCCTACCCCCAACTACCCCACTCCTCTGCCCCCCCACCACCCACTACCCCTCACCACCACCCAACCCCACCCCACAACAACTCACCCCCACCCTCATTCCACACCACCCACGTCACACCATCCACCCCTCTACCACCCCCACGTACTACCCCTCACCACCACCCAACCCTACCCCCACAACCACTCACCTCTACCCTACCACCCATTACCCCCAGTCTCATCCTACAACCATCCACCCCTCCACCACCCCCACCCACTACCTACTTATTTTTTAAAGTTTCTATTTTATTCTTTACATGAGTTTTATTAATATATATAAATTAGTTTCTAATTAAGAGTTAAGGATATTTTAGTGAACTTACAAGTTATTATATAGTATCATACAGTCAAACCAAACAATACAAATGTTATTAAACCACAACAAACGATACGATATCCAAACATTGTGTTCATTAATACAGTACAATACAATACAACACCATACTGTACCATACCATACTATACATTAATGAACCACGAGAAACAACCACCCAAACAGAGGGTAAATGGCCTGAGATTCTTGAGGGCTCCATTTCTAGTTCTAGCTATGATCTCCTTTGTTGACTCTGTTATTGGTTTGTAAATCTTAAATGAGTGAGTTTTGGACCATATCAGCATGTGATCCTGTGGAGAAGTGTAAGCCACCAATATTTTGTAAATGGCAATGTGAAAATATGGAAAAATAGGGTCATTTGCACTTGGCCCTCATAGCAAACAACTTTTCCCACAAGTTATGACCCACGACATTAAAAACTTATGCCCTGATGGGATTCCTAAAGGGAAACTCTAGGAATTCAACACGAAATAAATTGCAAGAAATTAAAGCATAAAAGCAAGACACAATTAGTAATGGATTTATGGACAAACTTGGATTGGCTACCAAATCCCCCCAATCAAACCCAATTATAGGCACCTATACTATTCGAAATTAAGTAAGAATTAACCCAAATGAATCCATAAGTGAGTAACTCTAAATGAAATCAAGGATAAAGGTTCATTCAATAATAATGAAATCACAATCTAGAACTATGCTTAAAACTATGCTCTCGACTAAACAAACTATCACGCAAATATATTGTCATGGGCGGCTTTCCAGCCATGCCCCATGACCCCTTGGATGCACCCCATGGCGCCATGGCAAGCCTCTCAGCGCCTAGCGCCATGGTCGGCCCCGTGGTCTCGGACGCGCCAAGTGACAAGGTTGCTTCTGCCTATGTCACCCCATCAATGTCCCTCGCTCGCGCCCCTATGCTGGCCGTGCCCCAACACGTGCCCAGCGCCCAGTGTCTGTACCCCAGTGTGCGCGCGCCTTGTGCCTGCGCGCGCACGACAGTGCCACGACCGAGGGTGCACATGGACCTGCTCTAGTTAGGTCTCTTTTGTTGTAAATATAGAGTAGTTTACTTTATGTATTTTTGGTTGTGATTCTCTAGCAAATTTATGTCTAGTCCTGTAACTTGGGTTTTTATTTTTAAAGCATTATTAGGGGGGATCAAGCAATCAAAACTTTCACGCAAGCATTCAATTCTCTGTACTGGTGTCTCTCCCCCTCGATACTGCTTGCTATCATTGTAATAGTTTTCATTAATGCAAACAAGCTCTCTTTCTTTCTCATTCTCAATTCACTTTTCTGTTCTCTCAATTGCTCTTGACATTGGTTTTTCGGCACGACACTGATAGTCTCGTCTAGCGTGCGGAGGGGACCCCGGTTGGCAGATAATAACCTTGGAATCATTGGTTGCTTAGCCTTACGTCGCCCTTCCAAGAAGTCTCAGGAAGGCGCCGCGTAACAGTTGGTATCAGAGCCTAGGCTCGATATCGGACGAGGGAACACGTTGCTATTATCATTATTTTCTGACCATGGTGAACCATGGAGACCGCCTCTTGATTTTGGAAACTGCGGTCAACAGACTATGACCCGTGACTGAAAGAGTGGAGGACCTGGACCGCAGGATGCGGCAGGCCGAACAAGACATTGTAAATATTGCTACTGACACAGATGCAGCCGCGCAGGCAGCTGCCACACAACGAGATGAGGATCTGGCCTACAGGACTCAGGAGGCAGATAGAATGACTGCCATGCAAGAAACCATCGACAACTTGACTAATCAGCTCAATGTTGTCAACGCTGCATTACAAGGCCTACTCCGAGGAGGGGGCAATCCTATTGGGGGCGAGGCAAACATTGCCTCAGCACCCCAGAAACTCAAGATTCCTGAACCAAAGCCATATCAGGGTGCTCGAAATGCCAAAGAGGTAGAAAATTTCATCTTTGACATCGAGCAGTACTTTGACGCTATGGGAGAATTGGAAGAGCCCAAGAAGGTAGCAACTGCTGCCATGTATTTACAAGGTGACACCAAACTCTGGTGGTGTGTGAAATACGAAGCCATTAAAGCTGGTGAGGATGCTCTTGAGACATGGGAAGAACTAAAAGCAGCTATTCACTTACAGTTCTTCCCCGAGAACGTCGAGTATAATGCACGGAGGAAGCTTTGAGAACTCAGGCAAATGAAGTCAGTCCGAGATTATGTGCGCGAGTTCTCCGCACTCATGCTGAACATAAGGGACATGGGCGACAAGGACAAGCTTTTCACGTTCATGGAAGGTTTGAAGCCCTATGCCCGCGTGGAAATACAAAGATAGAGGGTCGATTCCTTGCCCAAAGCTATCCAAGCTGCAGAATGCCTTAGTGACTACCAAGTGGACGCTCGAAAGGATAGACCTCAACCACCAGCCCGTGGGGGATTCAAAGGGGGCCAATCTCACAATGCTGGCCCCAGCAGAAGTGGAGGAGATCGTAGTACAACCAAATCTAAAAGCTCCTCCTCAGGCAGCAATAGTGCTGCATCTCATAATAATGATCGGGGGTGGAAGCCCCCCTCAGGATGTCGTCATTGCGGTGGACCACATTGGAATAATGAATGCCCACAGGCACAGATGAATGCCCATTAAATTCTGCATGATGGGACTGACGACGATGAGGATGATGCGGATCAGACAGAACCGATAGGTGCCTTCAATGCACTTGTTTGTTCCATTTCTAGTACTGTAGAGGGCACCAGTGCCGGTATATGCAAAAAGAAAGACCCAAGCTCAACTTCCAAGAAAAGAAAGATAAAGGCAGGAGAGGGGCCTCCTCCCAGAAAGGAGAAAACCCTGATGTTTGTCGACTTGAGAGTAAATGGCAAACCTATTAAGGCCATGATAGACACAGGTGCTACGCACAACTATCTGGCCACCACAGAAGTAGAACGCCTTGGCCTAGTGGTTGGAAAGGGTAAGGGTCGCGTCAAAGCTATCAACTCACCGCCCCAATTGGTGGGTGGACTAGCCAGAGGAGTGCCGGTGAAGATGGGTCCTTATGAAGGCAAATTCGACCTGCGGGTAGTAATCATTGACGACTTCGACTTGATAGTGGGGTTGGAATTCATGAGACAAACTAACATCATTCCCATACCCTACGCGGATGTGCTACTGATGATGGGAGCAAACGGGGCCAAACCCTGCATTGTCCCATGCACAACCGTAAAGATGGCCTCAGGAAATATCTCTACATTATCGCTAAAGAAGGGGGTCCATCGATAAGAACCCACGTTCCCGGCTACCCTGTGCATTGAAGAGATTGAGCATTCTTCAGGCCCCATTCCTGCGCCTGTGAAGGAGATCATGAAGGAATTTGAGGATGTCATGCCGCAGGACATGCTAAAGCGGCTTCCGCCTAGGCGGACGATCGATCATGAAATTGAACTGGTGCCGGGTGAGAAGCCACCTGCCCGAGCACCCTATAGGATGTCACAACCCAAACTCACCGAGCTTCGGAGACAGTTGGCGGAGATGCTGGACACGGGGATCATTGTGCCCTCCAAATCGCCTTACGGGTCACCTGTGCTATTCCAAAAGAAGCATGATGGTACCCTAAGGCTCTGTGTTGACTATCGGGCTCTCAACAAGATCACCGTGAAGAATAAGTACCCCATACCACTAATGGCGGACTTGTTTGATAGATTGGGCGGTGTCATAGTGTTCACCAATATAGACTTGAAGACAGGTTATTAGCAAGTCCGCATTGCAGAAGGAGACGAGTCCAAGACGACATGTGTGACAAGATATGGCTCGTTCGACTTCCTAGTCATGCTGTTCGGCTTGACCAATGCTCCAACCACGTTTTGCACTCTGATGAACCAGGTCTTTCGAGAATACATTGACGAATTTGTGGTGGTATACCTGGATGACATTGTGGTGTATAGCAAAACGCTGGGCGAACACCTGGAGCACCTAAGGAAAGTCCTAACTCGGTTGCGGGAGCATGAGTTGTATGTGAAGTTATCTAAATGCTCCTTTGCCCAAAAGTAGATTGACTTCCTCGGACATGTTGTCGAAGAGGGTCGCATCAAGATGGACCAACAAAAGATCCAGGCTGTTACAGATTGGCCGCCACCCAAGGATATCCATGCCTTGAGGGCATTCCTTGGCCTATGCAACTTCTATCGACGGTTCGTCAAGAACTACTCTCTTATTGCATTGCCGCTGACTGATAACGTCCAAATTCACTCTATTAATTAGAATGAGTACGGTCGTATGCAAATATAATTTACCCAACTATGAGTCGGGGTCGAATCCCACAGAACAATATATAGGCGATTAGGAAAAAGTATGGAATTTTCACCAACTAAGCTAAACCCAAACGATGGATAATATTTTGGTTTTTGGAGAAAATTATAACTAATGCGAAAATGTAAACTAACCTAGAAAGCAAGTAAAATGATCAATGGCCACAAGCACGGATACAAGGGAAACTACGCTCGAGTAACGATCCAATGTATTTCATGATTTACAAATAATGGTGAGTTTATATTACTTAGCCTCGGATAATGACTCTAAATTAGCATTTCCGAAGACTAACTAGACTACCTAATTGAATATCCCTAAAGCAATTAGGAGCATTAAGAACACCCGAATATGGCTACAAGTGGTTTACGCCTATTCTAGGTCGAATTCCATTAGATGAGGGTTAACGCCCCAAATTCTTGTTAATTAATCTTTCCCAATCTCGAGTTTGCCTCTTCCAAGTTTAAACCGAAATAAATGGGCAAGTCTTAGGGTTAGCTACTCCCTAAGAATCATTCAAGTGAGATTAATTAAAACAACAATAACCCACTTCATTAAGAATAGAATCATTCAACACATAAGCAAAATAAGAGATTCAATCTAAACATAAACAATGTATACTTCCATAAACAAGGTTCAAGTATTGAAATGAAATACCACACATCTAAATATTCAATACAAAATAAGGAATTGAAGAAAGGATTAAGAAATATCTCATTAAAGTGCCTCCAATATTCTCCTCCAAGGTGTTGGTGATGAAACCCTAGCCTCGAACTTGTGTTGTGCAAAAAATGAAAATGTTTTGCCTAGTCTTCCTTTTATGTTTCCCAATTTTTCCAAGTCCAAAAATGACAAAATATGCCCAGATTTTCGTTTTGCGTTCTGCCGTTTTTGCAAATCTGTCCCGTTTTTTGCAAATCCACTTTTTTGACAGTTTTGCAAAAGCTGATTTTGTCCAATTTGACCTCTTTTTGACTTTATTTTCACTTGGTTTCTTCCGATCACTTCTAAATCACATAAACCTGTAAAATAGATGTAAATGATATTAAATGCTATTTTCTCACAAACATAGCAAAAATATAAGATTAGAGAAGAGATAAGTTGGTAAAATACCAACTTATCACTGACAGAGCTCCTTAAGAAGATCATACCTTGGGATTGGGCGCCAAAGAGAGAAGAAGCCTTCAACTCACTAAAAGTGGCTATGTTTAGTAGCCCTGCGGACCAAGTTCGAAACAAGGATGCCTACGATTATGCATTGGACGGAGTCTTACTACAGGAGGGGCACCCGGTCGTATATGAGAGCCGGAAGTTTAAGGATGCGGAGCGGCGCTATGCTGCCCACGAGAAAGAATTATTGGCTGTCGTCCATTGCTTGAGCCTTTGGAGGCACTATCTTCTGGGGTTCCCATTCGTGGTGAAAACGGACAATACGGTTGTCAGTCATTTCATGACCCAGCCAAAGCTAAATGGCGACAAGCCGGATGGCGAGAACTCTTAGCGAATTTCACTTCAATGCTTTGAATGAAGACCAATCATGTTGCGGATGCACTAAATCGAAGGGCTGATTTAGCATCGGTATGTCTGCTTGCCACCTTTAGGGGGAGTGAGGTGGCTACCACCATAAAAGATCAAATCTAGGACCTCCTCACCAAGGACCCTTCTGCACAGTACTTGGTCGACCTAGCAGGTCAAGTAAAAAGTCGCCAGTTCTACATGGAGGATGGGTTCCTAAAGGCAAAAGGAAACCGTATTTATGTTCCTAAAGGAAGGGATCTGCGGAGTACTCTCCTGATGGAATGCCACGACACTCTATGGGCAGGCCACCCAAGAGAGGAACGTACCATGGCACTGCTATGCCGTGCTTATTATCACGGATAATGTTGCTCGGTCGATGTATACTTGCCTAGTATGCCAAGTGCGAGGATGATATTGGATTTCATCTTTTGGGAAAGCGTTTACATCACCGACTTGCCCAAGGTTGGAGATCACGACTATCTTGGTTGTGGTCGATCGGTTCTCTAAGTATGCCATTTTTATTGCGGCACCCAGTATATATCGCGGATACAACTCGACTCTTCTTCACCCAGCATCAAATATTGGGAGTCGCCCAAGGATATCGTTAGTGATCGCGACTCTCGCTTCACTAGCAACTTTTGGACTCAGCTCTTTAAGTGCCTAGGGTCCAAACTGAGTCACAACTCAAGCTTCCACCCGCAATCTGATGGTCAGACGGAGCGATTCAATGGCATGCTGGAGGAATATCTGTGGCATTTTGTTCTCGGCTCGTAGAAAAATTGGGTGAAGCTATTGGATGCGGCCCAACTGTGTTTCAACTCACAAAAGAGCTCTAGCACAAACAAGAGTGCTTTTGAAATTGTTATCGGACAAAGAACCGCTACTCCCACACACTGTGAATGCCCCAAATATGTCAAAATCTCCACGAGTAGCTAGCTTCTCGAAAGAATGGAAGCATAATTTGTAGATAGTGCGGAGCTCTCTTGTGGAGGCGCAAAAGCGGATGAAGAGACATGCTGATCAGAATCGTCGCTTTGTGGAATATCAGGTCGGGGACAAGGTGATGATGAAGATCCCAAAGAGATACCTATTTGCGGGGTCCGCTGACCCCCGCCCGCGTGTAAAAATACATTGGACCTCTGTCCATTGAGAGGCGCATTGGAAAGGTAGCATACCGGGTGGATACCCCAGCTAGGTGGAAGATTCATCCTGTGTTCCATGTCAGTTTTTTAAAGCCTTTTCGAGAAGACACGGGACCCTTCACGAAGCCCATTTCCACAATACCCGCATTCGAGGCCCGCAAAGAACCGGGAAAAGGATAGTAGAAGCCATCATCAACGATCGAGTCATACATGCCTCGAGGAAATATCACCAAGAGTTCCTGGTGAAATGACTGGGATGTGATGCAGAAGAGAATACATGGGAGAGGGCACCTTGTGCTTACAAGCACCTGATCGATGAATATCTTGCAAGTAAGGCGCTGAGGACGTCGCCAACTCAGGTGGGGGAGAATTGTTAGGACCCGTATTTTTTCTTGTACATTGGAACAATCCGGATTAATTATGACAAGTTAAGGACAAAACTATTTCGGATACAAAGTCGGGATTTTTGACCTTTGATTTTTTTAAGACATAAGTTGTGCATGAATTGATTGGTATGGAACAATTAGGAAAATTTGGGACCAAAAGTGATAAAATTGGAAGTTGAAAAATCATCCATTTTCCATAGTTGGCCATGTGAGTGGATTGAGGCCCCCACACAATTTTTGTGTCAACTTTTGAGTGAACAACACGTGTGGGCCACAAGCAAGTGGAGATATTTAGTATGGCTTAAAAGATGACTTTCAAGTCATCTTTCTTCTTTACACTTAGCCAAAAAAAAAAAGACCAAGAAGTTGGAGAAACAACCCCAACCTCACGGCCAGCCCTCCAAAAAAAATCACCTCCCCTTCCAAGCGTTCAAAAATTGATTTCTTGGTGTTAACCCATTATTTTGAGGTCCCTAAGTAGAGTGGAAGCATCGTTGGAGCGATCAACCTATTAATTTTTCATCTTTTGGAAACCCTAGCCTATTGGAAGTTGAAGAGAAAAAAGGTAAGATTTGATCTTGTTTTTGTGTTATGAAGGTTATATTCATGTTGTAGTATGTTAATATGGTTGAAAATTATGAAATAAAGTATGTTGAAGTTGAGGCCATATGTATGAGGGTTGGGCGTGTGATGGGTGTGTGTGTTGTGTGATATTGAAACTATGAATTAATGCCTAATTAGTATATTATGACCATTGTAAGGTGAAGAACGATTGAGAATCATCCATGGGTGTATGTTAGTGTGCTAGCCGAAAATGGGTCACCTTATGTGCAAGAATTGAATTAGTATCGCTTATTGTTTTAGTCGTCGTCGCCATGAATTCTATGTTGGAAATGAAAGTTTATTGACTCAAATTGATGTTGTAAATGTTGCGGACTGATTTGGAGGCTATTGTATATTTAATGTAATTGGTATATGGATGAGATAGCATTGTTAAAATAAATTGTGAATACAAATCATGACGTGAAAATGAGGAATGGGTATAGGGGGCTGCTCTCGGTTTAGGGGCGTTTTCGGCTAATTTGGAACAATTTGGGTTGTCGGAAATGTTGTACGAATTGCTTAGAATGTCCTTAAATATTGTTGGTAGGGGTTTGGGTTAGTATGTGAATGTATAAGCGTCGATTTTGGCTTGAAGGTAAGTCGTCGAATTGAATTTACGTAAGTTGTTGAATAATGGAAAAAGAAAGCTATTGTTATTGTATTGCTTTCCGGATTGGTTGTTGATGTTGCTAGGTTGGTTATTGTTGTTGTTGTTGATTGATATATAATGAGTTAAATTCTCGGGGTGTCCTATTTATGAAATGCTGCCCGAATTCCGTAGAATTAAAGGGCAAATTTGGAATCTAATGCCCAAAAAGTCTTTAGCCAATATTTGGCATTTTATGGCTTGTTTATAGATCGTGGGCAGCCCGAATCATAGGTTGGGTTAGCTTGAGTTTGGATCGTTTTGGAGAGCGTTTGAGGTATGTAAAAAGTAACCTTTCTTTTGGGCATGCCTTAGCTAAAGTAGGCTATGATACGAGCCTCTAAAAACTCTATTCTCGAAATCCGAGCTTGTCTATGATTCGCATGTGTTTCCTTGGTATTCTTGTGCTCATATGCCATAACATTGATCCTTATATCCTTGGAATTCATAGTTTGTAAAGATTTCTTGAAAGCTGATTTTTGGTTTTAAAGCTTATTCTTTAGTGATTCCAAAAGTTCAAACGCTCATAACTTTCTCAGAAAAGCTCGGATTGCTTTGAAATTTTTGTAGGAGTTTGTATGATGTAGGATGAGTATGTTTTTCATAGGCGGGCCCAGCTCGGGTCTACACCCATCCGTGGGTCCCGCGATACCCTTTTATGTAATTTAGACAATTTTTGAAGAAAATGTTGTAATGATTATTCCGATTTCAAATATGACTATTTTAACTACTTTATTGAGTTTGATAATAAAGTTTGACACATAAGGACGATTTCAGAAGGTTGTAGCTTTGATGTACTAATTCCGATAAATCTGAAACTTGTTTCTGCACTTTCCGATGTTAGTAAATATATTTGGTCACCGGATTTTTGAAAGGTAGCTTAATTATTTATTTGCTCATATGCATGTGATTTTGATACGGGATTATGATTTCTGAAGTTTGGCTTGATATGCTTTCGAGGGACATTCGGAGAAAATTTGAATTGACTATTTCCTTGGGTTGGAAATAGTAGTACGCTTTGGTTATTCTATTGGGTTTGTAATAATGATTTGTATGTCGTTATATGATATTGCCGCTGGGTATTCGGCCGCGGTATGTTATGTTATGTTATGTATGTTATGTTACGTGATATAGCCGCTGGGTATTTGGCCGCGGTATGTCCTGTGATATTGCCGCTGGGTATTTGGCCGCGGTATGTTCTGCGATATTGCCGCTGGGTATTTGGCCGCGGTATGTTATGTGATGTGATAGTGCCGCTGGATTTTGACCGCGGTATGTGGTGACACATTTGGTTCTATGCATAGTTCGTTTTCTTGAGAAAATATTATTAATAAGTAAACGTTTTGGTATTTTGGATATGTACTTACGCTTCGATTATGGCTCAGATTTGATATATTGTATATTTCTACTTTGCATACTCAGTACATATTCCGTACTGACCCCCTTTCGTCGGGGGGCTGCGTTTCATGCCCGCAGGTCTTTTGGTGATCCGCCGGCCTAGGATTTTCATCAGCGGTCTTGGAGTGCTCCTTATTCAGAGACCTTTGGTACATACTCGTCCGTGGTGTATATATTTGTTTGTTCAGGGGTACGGCGGGGCCCTGTCCCGTCATATGATTCTGTCTGTCTGTTTAGAGGTCTGTGGACATGTTTGTGGGTTGTGCCTACTTCCGTACGGTTGTGTTTGTATCTGTTGTGTTTGGGCGATCCCATTCGCCGCGGCGGCCGGTCCGCATATGTATATATGATGTTTTGTTGGCCCTGTGTGGCCTTTGTTGGTATTTTCTGTGCGCAGGGTTATTTTGGATAGTCTGTAAAACAAAGGAAATTTTTCTGCAAATTACATAAATTTGAAACATAGCCTTGTCGGCTTCTGTTATATACTTGGATGTGTTTGACATAATTTGAGATAGCGTTGGATAAGTGTGTTTGGGTGCCCAGATAGGGCACTAGTCACGGCCTACAGGGTTGGGTCGTGACAGAAGTGGTATCAGAGCGGTTTGTCCTCGGAGTGTCCACAGATCGTGTCTAGTAGAGTCTTGTTTATCGATGTGTTGTGCACACCTCTATAAACGGGAAGGCTACGGGACATTTAGGATGTTGTCTTTTTTCTTCATCTTAGATCGTGCGTTAGAGATCGGGATGATCCTTTTCTGACGAAATGTTCTGTTTTCAGTGATGCCTCCGGAAAAGCCAACGGCCCGAGAAAGGGTAAGTCGTCGGCCGGAGAGACGCGAGTCGGGCTCGAAAGGGTACTCGGACCCTTGCTCAGATGATGCGTGATATTGCGTCCCGGCCAACAGACTCTACTACGTCTTCTTCATCAGAGGAGTCTGGAGCACCAGTACCTGTACCTCCAGTTCCCCAGCCAGGGGCGGACGATGGTACCCTACGAGAGGCAGTACAGTTGTTGACTCACGAACGGGGAGCAGGGATAATCGTGCAGACGAGCGCGACGAGTCACGGGCTCACGTGATTTCTTACTTTGTGGGCCGAGGCGAGGGCCGAGGACCGCCGAGGAGTTCGTCGGCGGTGCGGCGTACCTCGATAGTGCTCTGCGAGACGAGGAGTCGGTTGAGATGGCGTCATCTCGGTTGCATGATGTAGCGACGATACGAGTCATGCTGTCCCGGAGGGTGAGGGCCACTCGGCATGTATGGGGTGAGTTCCTCGTTTCCTGGCATTTGTTGAGCGACGGGCGAGAATTCGGGAGTACGGACTTAGAGGTTGATTCAACGGCCCGATATGCGCTCGTATGTGGGCGCTGAGCCGGCCGGTATATAGTGAAAGTATATAGTGGGGGCACGGCATCGGTATTTCGTTGACGGTTGCTTGGTATTGGCGACCCCGATGCGGTATGGATATCGCCATTATACGGACCCGCCCCGAGCATGGAGGACGACGCGGCGCGGCTGATAGGGATGATGACGGGGGTCGGCCCCGAAGGGCCGGATGGGTATTACCGGAGTCTCGATCGGCGATATGGCGATTGAGCATACCTCCCCGGCGCGACTACACCCCCCAGAGAACTTAGGCGGGGCGAGTTCCGGGCTCCGGGTTCACAAATGGATGGAGATTCCGGCCGGTGGAGGCCATCCACCCCGATGTCCTTGTAGGGGACGCCATTCGGGAGTGTTATCGTGCCACGGGTGCTTGCTTTGTGGCCGGCGGGGCCACTATATGAGAGATTGTCCACTCGGGGCGGTGCGGGGGGAGCGGCTCGGCCTCGGGTCGGTTCTTGGTTCGTCTTCCCCTTCGTATCTATACGCCCCGATGGGGCGGGGCACGCGGACTCCGGCGGGCGTGGCGGGCCGTGGCGGAGCCCCGATTGGCGGTCCATCGAACCGACTATATGCGTTGACCGTGGATAGGATCGGTAGGCGCCACATACGGCACGGGTGTAATTTGGACCCTTTAATTGGTTATGTTGATTGATGTATGAGCTGTTTGTGATTGTTGTAAAAAAACTCCCCAAAATTGTTTGTATGACCCGTAAGGTTAATTTAACATTCGAGGACGAATGTTCTAAAGGGGGGGAGGATGTTAGGACCCGTATTTTTTCTTGTACATTGGAACAATCCGGATTAATTATGACAAGTTAAGGACAAAACTATTTCGGGATACAAAGTCGGGATTTTTGACCTTTGATTTTTTTTTAAGACATAACTTGTGCATGAATTGATTGGTATGGAACAATTAGGAAAATTTGGGACCAAAAGTGATAAAATTGGAAGTTGAAAAATCATCCATTTTCCATAGTTGGCCATGTGAGTGGATTGAGGCCCCCACACAATTTTTGTGTCAACTTTTGAGTGGAACAACACATGTGTGGGCCACAAGCAAGTGGAGATATTTAGTATGGCTTAAAAGATGACTTTCAAGTCATCTTTCTTCTTTACACTTAGCCAAAAAAAAAAAGACCAAGAAGTTGGAGAAACAACCCCAACCTCACGGCCAGCCCTCCAAAAAAATCACCTCCCCTTCCAAGCCTTCAAAAATTGATTTCTTGGTGTTAACCCATTATTTTGAGGTCCCTAAGTAGAGTGGAAGCATCGTTGGAGCGATCAACCTATTAATTTTTCATCTTTTGGAAACCCTAGCCTATTGGAAGTTGAAGAGAAAAAGGTAAGATTTGATCTTGTTTTTGTGTTATGAAGGTTATATTCATGTTGTAGTATGTTAATATGGTTGAAAATCATGAAATAAAGTATGTTGAAGTTGAGGCCATATGTATGAGGGTTGGGCGTGTGATGGGTGTGTGTGTTGTGTGATATTGAAACTATGAATTAATGCCTAATTAGTATATTATGACCATTGTAAGGTGAAGAACGATTGAGAATCATCCATGGGTGTATGTTAGTGTGCTAGCCGAAAATGGGTCACCTTATGTGCCAAGAATTGAATTAGTATCGCTTATTGTTTTAGTCGTCGTCGCCATGAATTCTATGTTGGAAATGAAATTTTATTGACTCAAATTGATGTTGTAAATGTTGCGGACTGATTTGAAGGCTATTGTATATTTAATGTAATTGGTATATGGATGAGATAGCATTGTTAAAATAAATTGTGGATACAAATCATGACGTGAAAATGAGGAATGGGTATGGAAAATCGCTTCTCGGTTTAGGGGCATTTTTTCGGCCTAATTTGGAACAATTTGGGTTGTCGGAAATGTTGTATGAATTGCTTAGAATGTCCTTAAATATTGTTGGTAGGGGTTTGGGTTAGTATGTGAATGTATAAGCGTCGATTTTGGCTTGAAGGTAAGTCGTCGAATTGAATTTACGTAAGTTGTTGAATAATGGAAAAAGAAAGCTATTGTTATTGTATTGCTTTCCGGATTGGTTGTTGATGTTGCTAGGTTGGTTATTGTTGTTGTTGTTGATTGATATGGCCGAGTTAAATTCTCGGGGTGTCCTATTTATAGGGGAAATGCCCGACCCCCGTAGAATTAAGGGCAAATTTGGAATCTAATGCCCAAAAAGTCTTTAGCTAATATTTGGCATTTTATGGCTTGTTTATAGATCGTGGGCAGCCCGAATCATAGGTTGGATTAGCTTGAGTTTGGATCGTTTTGGAGAGCGTTTGAGGTATGTAAAGTAACCTTTCTTTTTGGCATGCCTTAGCTAAAGTAGGCTATGATACGAGCCTCTAAGAAACTCTATTCTCGAAATCCGAGCTTGTCTATGATTCGCATGTGTTTCCTTGGTATTCTTGTGCTCATATGCCATAACATTGATCCTTATATCCTTGGAATTCATAGTTTGTAAAGATTTCTTGAAAGCTGATTTTTGGTTTTAAAGCTTATTCTTTTAGTGATTCCAAAAGTTCAAACGCTCATAACTTTCTCAGAAAAGCTCGGATTGCTTTGAAATTTTTGTAGGAGTTTGTATGATGTAGGATGAGTATGTTTTTCATAGGCGGGCCCAGCTCGGGTCTACACCCGTCCGTGGGTCCCGCGATACCCTTTTATGTAATTTAGACAATTTTTGAAGAAAATGTTGTAATGATTATTCCGATTTCAAATATGATTATTTTAACTACTTTATTGAGTTTGATAATACAGTTTGACACATAAGGACGATTTCAGAAGGTTGTAGCTTTGATGTCTAATTGAAACTTGTTTCGCACTTTCCGATGTTAGTAAATATATTTGGTCACCGATTTTTGAAAGGTAGCTTAATTATTTATTTGCTCATATGCATGTGATTTTGATACGGGATTATGATTTCAAGTTTGGCTTGATATGCTTTCGAGGACGTTTTTGAATTGACTATTTCCTTGGGTTGGAAATAGTAGTACGCTTGGTTATTCTATTGGGTTTGTAATAATGATTTGTATGTCGTTATATGATATTGCCGCTGGGTATTCGGCCGCGGTATGTTATGTATGTTATGTTACTGCCTTCGCTGCACGATTACCTGCGCGAAGTAACCTCCAGCTGCGCGACCGCGCACCGACCACGACGTTTTAAGAGCCAAATTTCGTTATATTCATTCCCACTTCGTTTTAAACTAATTTTTCTGAGGTAAAGAACCCTAAAGAAGTCTCTCAAGCCCTAAGGACTAAGCTCTTCTCTCCCAACCTTCAAGAAACTTTAAGGTAAGCCTATTCCATGCAATCCAAGTTAATTCCAACATACGTTCATGATCATTAAGCAAGAATTCATCATTCTTAACATAGGGTTTTCAAGAAAACCCATCTCAAGGTTCAAAAATTCAAGATTTTGGAAATCTTCTTCAAAGCTCAAGTCTTTAATTCAAGTTTTGGAGCGACTAAGGTATGTAGAGTTACTATCTACGTGTGGGAACATCATTGTTTCTTCCCCACGCCTCATAATCCATAAATTATGATTCTCTACTAAAACTAGGGTTTCTATACCATGCTCATGATAACCCTAGGTCCATGTCCATGATTATATTCTGTATGAATTATTATAATTCCATCATTGAGTTCTTAATATTTCTTTATGATTATTGAGAATCTGTCCGTAATCCATGAAAATCCATATTTTGTATTCCATGGGTTCTTGCATGCATGTTTTGACTAAGAATGATTATTTCATGAATATCCTATATGTCTACAAGTTTTCATGTAATTAAATCATATAATTATTTTCATGCCATGATACAAGAAATATATATGCTAAATACAAGTTATTTCATAAAACCATGATACAAGCTATGTTACAAGTTACTTCGTGAAATCATGATTACAAGTTATTTCATGAAAATCATGGGCTTCTTAGCCAACTATATTATGTTCATGTTTTTGGGAGTTGCACAAATTACCGAGAAGGCTCAGATAGCCTGAAACTACGTAGCCACCGTAGGACAAGGATCGTTCCGCCCAGATAAGACGATACCTTAATTTTACACTGAATGGATCCATCAGGCACGATACCATCTTATACCCTGGCAAGGTATGAGGGCTCTGCTGGTCGCGGCGAGACCGGACTCCACGTACCCACGTGGTTATATCACATGTCGGTTTATGAAATGCTCTCCTACTTATCATGTTTTACTTATGTTATGTATACATGTACTCATGCTCACGCTCATGTATCCGTGTTTTCGGTTTCGGTTCTTATCATGTTATTCCATGTCCCATGTTATTTCTTTCGGTTGCTTTACATACCAAGACATTCAATGTGCGACGTCCCCTTTTATTGCCCGGGGGCTGCATTTCACGATGCAGTGCGATTCGATGACGACACGTACGCTCGTAGGACAAAGACATTCGTATCGGCTTATTGGTGAGCCCCATCTCATTCGGGTTTGGTCAACTTTTGTTTTATGATTAGTTATGCATCTAAGGTATCTTGGGGGCCTTGTCCCGAAGTATGTTTTCCAATCGGACTCATGATAGGTTTCATAGACTAGACAAGTCGGTTATGTTATGTCGACATTCAGAGTCGTATAGCCATTTTGGCTCATTCATGTTATTTCCGCACTCATGTTTAAACAAGTATTTTATTAAGTATTATGACTTACTACGTTTTATAAAGGCTCATCATGCATTCACGTTATATTCCGCTCATGTTATACCTCATGATGATTCAGCAAGCCATGTGGTTCGCTCGGTCACATGCAGTAAGGCACCGAGTGCCGTGTTTCGCCCAGGTCGTGGTTCGGGGCGTGACAAAATTGCCCAAAATTAAAGACCAACCCAATTGAAGGACAAACCGTCCAATTCCCTCGAAAAACTACAAATACATTATTTGAGCAAAAGTTAGTGGTTCTGTCGAACCCGTATGCGGGCTTCTACCTCCGCTTCTGTTTAAAAGAAGGAAAGGAAAAATGGCTCTCAAATTAAGAAATACCCTCCTAATTGTGTTTTCAGATTTTGAAGGGGACTAAGCACATCGTCAACCGGTGATTTTTTACCGATCCAGTTTTCATTTTTTGGGACCGGTTAATCGGTCAATTTTTTTTTTAAATATACCCGTAGGCTGACTGGGCTGGACCGTTGGGAAACGGTCCATTTTGCAAAAATGGCCATTGCTAACGGCTCCAAACGCCCCTTTTGGCCCCCCAACTCCCCCCCCCCCCCCCCCCCCCCCCCCCCCCCCAAGTTTTTTTTTACACTTTTAACCTATTTTTTTTACACTTTAACCTATCCCCCACCCCTATATAAACCCTTCTCCATTTTCAATTTTAATCCACACCAATTCACTCTTCTCTTTCTCTCAATTATAACTACTTTGCAACAATTAGCCACTTTAAATTTCTCTCAATTAAATATTATAAAGTTTTATTCTAGTTTCAATTATTAATTTTACAATTACAAAAAAAATTGTTGGTGGAGTTGGTGATTTTGCAACAATCCGAAGTAGCTCCAAAGCTTTGGTGGATTTGCAATTCTAGCGGCCTTCACTTTGGTGGAAATTAGTCGGGCAATTTGGTACCTTCGTTCCAACTCTATCTTTATTTTCGGCTATTTAATTTACGCAATTTACTTCTTGCAATTTAATTTGTTGCAATTTATTTTCTTGTGATTTATTTGAGTGTGATTTAAATTAATTCTATTTAATAATGTCGAAGAGATTAGACGTGGTGCCGGTAGTAGTGGTATTGTTAGGGGTGGATTTAATAAGGAAACTTTTGTGAACGAAACACTTAATTTAGGTATTGATATTGGTGGAAATAATCCACTTTTAGAGCATGAGGTAATGCAACAACACTATACCGACACTTTTAATGAAATTAATGACGACGATGATGATGAAACACAAGCCCTCGAAAATCTCATAGGAGATAAAAGTCCTGCACAATCACATACACAAGACAAACCGCCAAGAACTCATCGGCCAACCGCTAAAATTTGAAAATTTATGACTAAGGATAAGGAAAGACAAACAACTACATGTAATTTATGTAATCAAGAATTTGTTTTTAGGCAACTAACTAGTAAGGATGGTGGAACGGGTTCACTAACGAATCATATGAAAGATAAACATAGGGATGCTTGGGGAGAGCAAACGGGTTCAAATGTGTGGGGTATTCAACAAACAATAGACCCACAAACGGTAGAAATTTTTGCTATGACAAAAAAAAAGAGCGTGTAGAAATAGCTAAAATGATTGCTTTTGATGCTCTATCATTTTTCTTTCCTTCGGGTTTGGGGTTTGTTACTTATATTCAACGTTGTTATAATCCGTTATTTGAGGGTATTCCTAGAATTACTTGTAGAGCGGATATTATAGATTTATATAAAAAATATAGATTTTATTTGCCCCATGTATTTAATTCTTTAAATTGTAGTGTTTCTCTTACCACCGATTTGGGTCTTAGTCTTAACAAGTTAGGTTTTTTTGCTATTATATGTAATTGGGTTGATGATAATTGGGTGATGCAAAAAAGAATTATAGCTTTTTTATATGATGAAGGGAAAGGTCGTTATGATGAAAATTTTTTAGCAGATTCAATGTCAACTATTATGAATTTTTTTAACATTTATAGAAAAACACTTTGTATTACTTTAGATAATGCTTCTAATAATACAAAGACGGTTGATCTTTTAAAAAGGGAATTAAATCCTCCGTTAAAAAATATTTTTCATGTGAGACTTGCAAGTACTAGTTTGCATTCGCGATTGGATTAGATCGGAGCGACGCAACCAAAATTCAGAAGCGGTGGAAGGCAAAGAGGAAGAGATTGAAGATTTGATAGCAAGTGGAATAGACCAAATGAAAGACTTTGAAGATATCTCAGTGACCGAATATGATACGGCGGATATTAGCCAAATGATTGACACTTTTTGATTTTATTATTCTATTACTTTTTTGCAACTCATGTATTATTTACAAGTTAAAAAAAAAATTACAACTTGCAAATAAATGTTATCCATGACTGAATAAAATATATGGCTCATTGAGCTTTCTTCTATTTACTTGTGTTCACATTTTTACTTATATTAAGTTAGGAATATACCTAAAATATACTAAGAATATACTCATAATATACATCTACTTAAATTAAAAAATAGAAAGTTATATACTTGGAAAATAACTAAGATATACTAAGAATATACTTATAATATAAATATACTTAAGTTATAAAATAGGAATTTATAAACTTAGAAAAAACTTAAGTTATTTATAACTTAAACATATATAAGTATATATAGTATACATATAACTTGAACATGTGTATATAAGTTAGAAGTATATAACTTATATATATATATATATATATATATATATATATATATATATATATATATATATATATACATATATATATAAGTATATATAGTATACATATTATAACTTAAACATATATAAGTATATATAGTTAGTAAATATATAATATATATATATATATATATATATATATATATATATATATATATATATATATATCTTTGAGTCCGGAGCCTAAAGGGCACTAAAATGCACAAAATAAATCAAAAGGGGTGCTCCATTCCACAATATACCAAAAGGGGTATAACGTGGAGGGGCCAACGTTATACCCCCAAAAATTTTTTCCCCTGTCAGACAAAAAAAAATTAATTTAAAAGTATAGGGTGATAAATTTCGTATAACGTGGATCAGTCCACGTTATACAAAACACGTTATACCATTTCATTCTAATCTTCCCATTTCATTTCTAATATACACAAAGTCATATATATATTGTATAACGTGGATCAGTCCACGCTATATGATATATATATTTTACCCCCCCCCCCACCACGTTTTACAAAAATAGTTTCTAAGAAGTTGGCCAGATTTAAATCATATCCGGTTGTTTTTTTAATAAATTTTCTTTTTAGTGATTTTTTAATTTTAACTCAAACATACGCCACAAGTCATATAATAATTAACTCAAACAAATATTTTAACTCATACAATAATTAAATCGCATATGATACACATCCTACCTCTACTACTCCCCTAAATCGCATATATGACACATATTTAATTATTGTATGAGTTAAAATATTTGTTTGAGTTAATTATTATATGACTTGTGGTGTATGTTTGAATTAAAAAAAAATCACTAAATTTTTTTTTATTAAAAAGACAACCGGATATGATTTAAATCTGGCCTACGTCTCAGAAACTATTTTTGTAAAACTTGGTGGGGGTGGGGTAGGGGGGGTAAAATATATATATTGTATAACGTGGATTGATCCACGTTATACAATATATATTCAATCCACGTTATACAATATATATGACTTCATGTATATTAGAAATGAAATGGGAAGATTGTCGTGTATATTAGAAAATGGGAAGATTAGAATTATATGTATATATATATATATATATATATATATATATATATATAAAAGTATATAGTATACATATATCTTAAACATATATATATAAGTATATATAATATACATATTATAACTTAAACATATATAAGTATATATAGTATACATATAACTTAAACATATATATATGTATATATATATATATATATATATATCTTTGTTAGTTAGTAAATATATAAAATTTGATTCCGGAGCTTAAAGGGCACTAAAATGCACAAAATAAATCAAAAGGGGTGCTCCATTCCACAATATACCAAAAGGGGTATAACATGGAGGGGCCAGCGTTATACCCCCAAAATTTTTTTCCCCTGTCAGACAAAAAAAAATTAATTTAAAAGTATAGCGTGATAAATTTCGTATAACGTGGATCAGTCCACGTTATACAAAACACGTTATACCATTTCATTCTAATCTTCCCATTTCATTTCCAATATACACAAAGTCATATATATTGTATAACGTGGATCAGTCCACGCTATATGATATATATATTTTACCCCCCCCCCCCCCCCACCACGTTTTACAAAAATAGTTTCTAAGAAGTTGGCCAGATTTAAATCATATCCGGTTGTTTTTTTAATAAATTTTCTTTTTAGTGATTTTTTAATTTTAACTCAAACATACGCCACAAGTCATATAATAATTAACTCAAACAAATATTTTAACTCATACAATAATTAAATCGCATATGATACACATCCTACCTCTACTACTCCCTAAATCGCATATATGACACATATTTAATTATTGTATGAGTTAAAATATTTGTTTGAGTTAATTATTATATGACTTGTGGTGTGTGTTTGAATTAAAAAAAAATCACTAAATTTTTTTTTATTAAAAAGACAACCGGATATGATTTAAATCTGGCCTACGTCTCAGAAACTATTTTTGTAAAACTTGGTGGGGGTGGGGTGGGGGGGGGGGGGGTAAAATATATATATTGTATAACGTGGATATATTCAATCACGTTATACAATATATATGACTTCATGTATATTAGAAATGAAATGGGAAGATTGTCGTGTATATTAGAAAATGGGAAGATTAGAATGAAATGGTATAACGTGGATCAGTCCACGTTATACTTTTAAATTAATTTTTTTTTTTTTTTTTTTTTGTCTGACAGGGGAAAAAATTTTTGGGGGTATAACGTTGGCCGCTCCACGTTATACCCCTTTTGGTATATTGTGGAATGGAGCACCCCTTTTGGTTTATTTTGTGCATTTTAGTGCCCTTTAGGCTCCGGACTCTATAAACTTTACTTATAAACTTATATAATATATATAAATATACCTACAATATACTAAAAATACTATAACATACATATACTATACAAAAACCCCCAAAAAAAGGGGGGGGGGGGGGGGTGGGTTTTAATTATTGAACTGGCCGATTCCGATTTCCAAGTTTGGAACAGGTTAACCGGCAACCGGTGGCCGGTTCCCGTTTTTTGTCCGGAAACCGACCGGTTTCCTAACCGGTTGCTGGTCCGGTCCAGTTTCAACCGGTTAACAGGCTTAAAGGGGATTGTGTAAAGATTTTCTACATTATTAGATTTCAAACAATGAATTAACTATTTAATAAACTTTTTGGGTTCTGTTTAAAAAATTTCAAACATCATGGACTTATTCGAATATATGTAATAGATATTGAACTGAAAACAACATCCTAATTAATTCAATACTCCTACTTTATGATGGATTCTCCAAGAAAAGTTTGTGTTCACTTTGGTTGTCCGTACACGAACGGTGATAGTTCCGTTCCTTGGTGAAAAGGCATAAAAAAAGTAAATTATATAGTTGACTCGGATTACTATGCCAAAGTAATTTCCTGGAAGATTCTTTATTCTTCATGTTTTGAATTAATATGGAGGGCCAGCTTGTTGGAAAATCGATTCAAAATTGGAGTATGAAACCAAAATTGCTCAGGATTAGATATTTGTTAGTTTCTTTAGTTCATGTCTAAATAGGATTTATGGTCAAGATTATATAGGAATAGTTGGGAGAATAATTTAAAGTTGGATTAGAAAACCAAATTTGTTTAGGATTTGGTATTTATTTAATTCATGTCTAAATATGATTTATAATCAAAATAATACTATAGGAAATGATTTTCCAATTCCTAGCTAAATTAGATTTTGCACTATTATAAATTGTGGTGCTAATACCTATTTTAATATAGTAGAGAGTAGCGGAGAATTGTAGAGAGCATCAAGAAATTTATGAGATTCTGGAGAAATATTTTTGCTTCAATAGATTTTTTTAGTTTTTGGCTAAAAAGTAAGTTTTGCACTACTATAAATAGAGTTTACTGCTTTAGTAAAAATTTCATCTTGAGACAATGGAATCTGATTCATCCTGTACTGATCTTACTCATATTAATGAAGAATTGCCAAGGAATGTTGAGGAGAAGTTGAAGTTGAGTGACAAAGATGCAGGGCCGAAATTGGATACAAATTAGCATCAAAGTATTGGCACAAAGGGATCGCCACTAAGGCGGTGAAGATGGCAGCAGCCGCCATCTTTGTAGACTGGTCACACATGGCCAG
This sequence comes from Lycium ferocissimum, assembly GCF_029784015.1. Classification (NCBI taxonomy): domain Eukaryota; kingdom Viridiplantae; phylum Streptophyta; class Magnoliopsida; order Solanales; family Solanaceae; genus Lycium; species Lycium ferocissimum. The sequence goes on along the minus strand of NC_081342.1, from coordinate 10,058,550 downwards.
GCTTGAAGCTGTGGTGGATGTTGAAAATCTAGCATCACAAAGGGTGTTGGAGAAGGTAGATTTTACAAAGGAGGGTGTTTTGAGGAAGTATTATCTTCTTAATGGAAACCAAGAGATATGGTCATCTTTAGTCTTTTTCGAAAAGGGTCAAATATGCCTCTGAACTTTGGAAAATAGTTTATTCATATCTTTCGTTATATTATTGGGTCAATTATGCCTTTGCCGTTGTACTTTGAGTCCAAATATACCCTTCTTTTATATTGAGTCCAAATATATGCTTCCTCCGTTAAAATTATCAAAGGCGGACGTGAAGGTATGACGTGGACACTAACAACTTCGGTGAGTGGACACATAGACATGACGCCACCTCACCACCCCAACCCATTTACCTCTCTCTTCCCCTTTTTCTTCCATCACTATCATCTCCTCCCCTCCACAACTTTTGCAACCATTAGCACCATAACACCACAACTTTTTAAGGTCTTTAAAAAAAGAGACAAAAAAAAAAAAAATGGCTAAACAATCAAGAAACTTAAGCAAACAAACAAAAACAGTTGAGGAGAGCGGGGGTAGTGATCAAATTTGACTGTTTCTTCTTCAAGAAAATGAAAAAGGAGATGACTTTATAATTAAATCATCATCAACAGAGGTGTATTAGTTGAGAAATTAATATATAAAGCCATTTGGACACTAAAATTGAACTCCCAAAAGACAAAAACAAGACAGCTGCCAGTGATGAATTGAAGTAACTGAAATTAATACTACTACTTAAAAAACTATGGGAGCTGACACTACTAATATTATTCCAAGATTTGTCAAGATCCATGCTATTCTAGGAACTCAATTTCAGCTAAAAAATAACACCTATTTGTCAAGATCCATGCTTTTGCGTAGTCTTTTATCCACTGATCCTCAATTACACAATTTGGCACAAGATATTCGTAGGCGTGGATAGAGCAGCTATGAAAAAGAAGAAAACCATCCAAAAAGGATAATTTTTCGTGGAGACATTACACATAAAAAATCCTTAGTTACTTACTTTATGTAATAGGTCAGATTTTTTATTTTATTTTTTATAGTCAACTACCTAATTTGTATTAATTCAAGGAATATAGTATAAAAGGATTGATTCTCTTGTCAATGTGTTTATGGTTGTGTTTGATCAAGATATGATTCATATTTTACTTGATACTTTTCTTTAAATTCTTTTCTTTCGAGCTAAGGGTCTACGGGAAACAACCTATCTACCCCACAAAAGTAGGGGCTTATCCTCCCGAGACCCCATTTGTGAAATTTTACTGGGTATGTAGTTATCGTTGCTGTGTTTGATCAATAATATGGAATAAGTCTTGTTCTTTAGGCACACGTCACGGATTCGAAACATGTTGCATACAAAAACCTATTTAAAGGAGAAGGTTGAGGGGTGGATCAGTTGGAACATGCATCTTTATTTTCTTTTATTCAAATTTTGTTTTTTTGCAATTTTTTTGGTTAATTAAGTTGCAAGTATGCTTATGCTCTGAGGTTAGGTAATTTATAGATCAATCAGCCAAATTGAAATATCCAACTAATACGTACCGAATCCAATACAAAAATGTATTATGTGTGGACACAATTCAAGAACAATAATGTAACTAAAGAATGACAAGTACAATAACTAATAATCCCCATCAAGAAAATGACTGCAGATCATATGAACTAAAACAAAAAAGAGCCAGTAATAGGTAAAATAAGAAGCTGTAAATCTGAATCTATCAACAGAGCAATTCCATATTCAATGAAAGTTGTAGCCAAAAATCTCAGGCCATGTTGAATGTTGAAGCATATGAAGCAATGAAGAGAATGAAGAAGAAAAGTGGAGCTGCCATCTTAATTGAATCTGCATCATTTGAACCATCTTGTGATGATGGTACTGCGTTAGATCCACGTCCTGTTACACATTGGTATTGTGTTAAAGCTCGAATTTTGTAAAACCTGAATTTGATGTTCTTGAAAAGTACTAGTAGTAGAATTTGAGGAAGAAAAAAAAAAAAAAAGTAATTTACCTGAAGCATCTGTAGTTGGAGAATCTGCTGTTCCAGCGGGAGAGCTATTTGGTGAACCAGCTGTTCCAAGTAACAGATGTTAGAGAGATCAAAAAACTTATTCGCACTCGATGTTTATATATCAAACAGATAAATGTAACATGTGTGCCTGTCGTACACACATTTATCAGTTAATCATGGTCAAATAATGTGTATTCTCACTATAGTGTGTGACTGTTAAGGTTAAATTTCTTAATTTGGTGTAAACACGCACCTATTGCAGGTAAGTATTTTCCATTTACATATTATATGGAGGTGACTCCAGACAGAAGCGGAGCTAGGATTTTGAGTTTACGAGTTCTAGATTCTAGAAAATGTAGCTTACAAGGTTCTTGATAAATTATTTATACATATCAAGTGATTTTTAAATGTAAATACAGAGTTTGGGTTAAAGCAACTGTGTTCTCCCAAACTTGTAGGCGAAGCTGTAGCTCCCCTGACTCCGGATGGATCTAGCTTTCTGCGGTAGTTGTGATTAGACCCCACTGCTATACCCAAAAACAAATTTTGTAGACAAAAGTACATATCCTAATAACGTATCAGTGCAGTTGAGTTTACTGATCAATTGATATATAATAGACTGGTTCAATTTGGATCCACAGACTCTCTAAGATCTATCTCTAAAGTGATGTGAAAACTCTATGTAAGAGTCGCGCATCGGCTACGGATGCGGTTATTGGTTCAAAGAAAATTCATACCTCAGGAACTAGCTTTAGACGTTAGGCACAAAGTCCATTTCTTAATAGTATTATAAATTCATAAAAGAGTAATATTCTTTAGTTTTGGAGTGAATTTTGCTACTTACCATTGCATTGGCTAAGAGGTGGAGTCTGAACTTTACAAGCAGTAGGAAGTGCCAAAGCCTGAGTCTGGTTAATAGGTAGCCCCAAATTAGAGCCACCACCATTGAGGGCCTGGCACAAACATTTTGGATTGTTCTTAACCACAGTGCCTAGTTGAGTGCAACAACCTGAAGATGGAGTAGAGGAATTTCCAGTAATATAGTTCAAGCAAGGTGACATACTGATCAACACATTCGTGCAGTCATTGCTCGATTGTGCAACAACTCCTGCCAAGAACATCGTGCACACAATCGCGAAAATACCCATTCTGCTCCTTTGAATTGCCATTAGATATGAAGTGGATTTTTTTTTTCTGATTGAAGTAAGTTTGATTACAAAATGTGTTGTTAGAAGAAGAAAAGTTGTGTTTGTTTATATAGGAAAAACGGAGTAGGGAGAGTCAAAGAAGATGTTTTAAAAATTGGTGACCGATAAACAAGTAGTAACGTAAATTCAGAGAATGACATTATTTCGTACTTTGGTCACAATTTACATAGGAATTAGGTAGATTTGACAAAGTAGTTAGTTGCGTGGGTGACCAACTAATGCCAACCAATTGTCCCATTATTTGACTAGTCACAAACAGAAAAGCCTATGGCTAAAGTGTTCACATTGGAAAACTTAGAAGAACTTATATACAAGGTTGATATCATCTCTCTCTCTCTCTCTCTCTCTCTCTCTATATATATATATATAAAAGGAGAGTAGTACGCTTAATATTAAGTCAAGTAGCGTAATATGAACATGCCACTTTGCAACAAATTTTATTTGCATTAATTATAGAAGAAGTTATTAATTGTAGTTCAAAATATTACCTAATTTAATAATCTACTACTACTACTACTAATTATAATAATTATTATTATTAATAATAATAATAATGAAGTCACGAATATACTCATACGATATTATCAACACATAGTATTAGAGTTGTTAATATGATAATCTATCTATCTATCTATCTATATATATATATATATATATATATATATATATTAAAGGAGAGTAGTCTAGCTTAATATTAAGTAGATAATATTTCATACCTTAAATAAAAATGTAGATAATAATGAAAATAATAATGAACTCACCTAATATACTCATACGATATTATCAACACATAGTAGTAGAGTTAATAATAATAATAATAATAATAATAATAATAATAATAATTAAGTCAAGTGGCATATCGAAAACAAGCCACTTGATTACCAACTTTATTCGCCTTTTGCAATTGTGACTCTTTTACAAATTCACATCCTAAATAATAGAGGATTTGAATTAGAACGGAAATATAAAGAATTTATAGACACGAGTATAGTTTTTCAATTTTAAGTGAAATAAAAAACATCCGGTTAAAAGATAAACAATTTAAAAAAAAAAAAATGCAAACCTTTTCTTGGAACTTACATTGAATTTGTTACTTCATAAACATTTATTGGCTATTTTACCAATGAAACGTGAAAACATGTTGCAGCTTAGACGGTGTTCATCGTAATGGCATGAATTGTTCCCCACACAGATGAGGAGTTCGATTAAAGCTATTTTCTATATGCTAAGGTTGTCAATTCAGTGTTCAAGGAAAATTGACAACCCGTGTGATTTCCTCACTAAATGTTACATTTAATAATTATGTTATTAGATGTATGGAAAAAGGATGTGATTATGATTCACCTTTTAAATTTAAAATGAGAGTTGGTAGTTCTAGGCTTAACCTCCTATATATACCTTTTTAATAACAGATAAGTTAAATTAGGTTTTTTCTTTAAAGTTACTCTTCTTGTCATCACCACTTCTTTCAAAAAAATAAATAAATCTTCCTCTTCCCTTTCTAATAGAAGAATCTGCCATTACATATGTATATTGGTTTAAAAAGTCTCTTTGTTTCAAATTATTTTTTGATTTTCATTGTGCTTATAAGTAATTTTTTTTGTCTGAGCTGATTGAAGAATTTTGTTTAGTTTTATTTTCCAATGAATGATTTTATGTGGCTTTATCTTGTGATGTAACATTTTATGATCTAATTAACATTATTTCTCTCTCATTTTGTTGCATAAGTCACTTTTATGTTCTTACTTTTCATCCATATCTCCGGAGAATTTATATCGTAAGTTTTCTTCTTTGTAAATCTTTTATGTCAATACAGGTCATATTGCTTAATTATTTTTCCTATCACATTAGCAAAAAATAAAAAAGAGGCTTTATAATAAGATTTTGGTTTACTTAGTTGCTTATTGGATTATGAACATCTCATAATATTTCGGATTGTAGAAGGCATTAATTTCTTTTTTGTAGTGTTTGAAACTTGGATGAAAGAGTAGGAATTGGCGATGAAAAAAACATGATAACAAATTTCTGTTACTTTCTCCCTATCTCTGTAAACAAATTCGCTCTGTCAATATTATAAATTATTTATTTATAAACATATCAATTGTATATCACAAATGGTATGCCAAAAGATGTATTTATCACAAATGATAAAATATTACATTTAAAATTTAAACTTAAAAGTTAAAATAAAAAATTATTTTCAAATTGGAAGTTTTTTATTCACCAAGGGAGTCTTCCTCTTTAAAAGATCGAGCTCCAACTCTGAATAATAATCATCATCTCGAGCTCCAACTCTAAATAATAATCATCATCTCCTTGACACATCCAGGTGATTCATGGGACAGAGCAGTATTATTATTTTTTATTAGAAAAACATATAAAGATATTGGAGACTGAAAAAATTTGCCCATTGTGTGCAATAGATATTAATTTTAAGCTTTGTCAACCAGTTAATGATGACATGGAAGGTTTTATTTTTTATTTTATTTAATATTTAAATCAGATTGGTATAGTCACAATTATTAGATGAATGTAATTTATTTCATGTTACATGTATTTTCCTGATATTCATCATGTTTAGTTTTTTTAGCAGTATTTAATTTTCATCGTACTTTCAAGCTATTATTTGATCTTTTGGTTGATTTTATGCGTTTTTATTGTTGATTAATGATGGTGATAATTATCTATTAATTCAATTTGAGAGAAATTTGGAAGAATTACCCATAGAAAAGAAGATTGAGAACTTGGTAATTTAGCCTGTTAAGCCAAGCTTATGAGAAATCAAATTTTTTTTTTTTATTTTTAAAAAAAGTGTTTATTTTAGAAATTGAGGTGCTTGAGTAAGATTTTGGGAAAAAAATAAGTTCTTTTAAATAATATTAGAAAATATATTTTAGAAGCTAAATAATTGTGCGCAAATATATAGCAAGTCAGAATTCATGAATTACAGTGCAATTTCCATTATTAGCTCACATTTTGAGCCTATCATTTGTTTCAAGTATACTTCGAATTAACTTAGATAATATAATTGATAAATTTAAAGAATATTATTATAAAAAATAATGAAAAATTTAAAAAAAGTTTGAGTAATATAAAAAAGATTAAAAATAATAAAAAATTATTTCAAGAGTAAGAGAATCTATGTTATACTTTATAGTCAATAGAGAGAACTGAACAAAGACAATTTAATAATGGATATTGCAATGATAATAGACAAAAATTGTAGAAAAGAGAGATTTTCGAAGTTTTTTTATTTTTTTTTTATTTTTTATAGTGTAGATATATTTGGATAAGATTTATTTGAATGTGAGATGTAAAGAAAATCATTTAAATTATCGTTAGAAAAGTTATATTATAGATAAAATCACGTATCTGAAACTATAACAGATATAGTTAAAAATAAGAAATATTGAACAACAAAAGAATTTCAAGTCTTGGCAATGAAATAATACCAAGTAATAAATATAATACCTATAACGATAAACAAGGAATAAAAATGTAGTATAGTTTAATATAGAGGAATTAGACTTAAATATGCATAAAAAGATTGAGTATAAAATTAAATAGATGATATTCACCGCGCATCGCGCGGGTACGTATACTAGTATTATATAATACTAAAAGTGAGAAGGCCATAGTGTAAAGTTAATGTACTAAAATACCCTTTAAAAGTTAAACAACCAAATTACCCCTTATCTAAAAGTAAAATTACTCCCCATTAAAAATTAACATTTAATATTTGTCCCTTTTTTGATTCCTTTCTTGAACTCTACTTCTAAAATATTTTTGTATCAAAAGGTAAATCTATCTTCTAATAAATGATCAGTAAACATAAAATTTAATACTACAATTAACTTGGTAAATGAAAAGACAATTACTGAAAGCTACTATAATGAAGTAAGTAAATGATACTTCCTCTGTCTCATATTAGTGCGTCCACATTACTATAAATATTTGTTTCAAAATACTTGTCCATTTATAAAATCAAGATAGAGTTGATTAAGCTTTTCCTACTTTTGCCCTTAACATTAATTATTTTTTAAGTAACCAATATTGATTAGAGTGTCATTAATTGGAGATATAAGGATAATGTAGTAAAAATACATTTTTATTTATGAGTTTTTGAAGGGCGTGTAAAAGGAAAAGTGACCGAGTAATATAAGACGGAAGAAGTAGAGAATTACATGGATTCACTGCACTCTTTCAACACCCTCATAAAGTTATACGCTGTTAGTTACTCTTGAAAAAGTAAATTTGAACAGTCACAATCCACACATTTACATTAATATGGTGTCATATAATGTTTGATATCTGCTCATAAAGCACGATCAACAAATTGTTAATTCTGACATTTATTGAAACCTTTACTTATTAGGCAAATCCATCACATAAATATTGCAAATTCTTTTTACATATAGTAATTTTTATCTAGCCTGTAAATGTGATTACTTGAGATATAAAATTAAAAATCTCACCTCCATAACTCAATCATTTTCAGTTACGTCTTCATAATTTCTCGTCTTAAGAGTATTTATTCCTCTCCTGCCTCTCATGTTCATAACCTCAAAAATATTAATGTGTAAAATTATTTCATCTATCCTTGTATACATCACAAACATGAAAGCTAAATGGGAAAATTCATGTGGTATCAGGTTAGCATTTTATTCTACGCATGCCTATTTGTCTGCAGAAATGGTTCAACGTAAGTTGCAAAAGTTAAAAAAAAAAATGTCACTCCAGCATATTGACACTAAAAGGTTTTGAATAGTTGATTATATCTCATTATCTCATCTCTTTTATTTATTTAGATGCTACTTCTGTTTGCTTCTCCTATTATCTTATACAGTAACTCTCTTAAATTGTTAACTGCTGCCATTTGCAAGGGTCAATGAGATGGCAAAACAAAAGGAAAAAATGAAACTGATAAAAGCAACTGAGGACTGAGGTGGATGGTGATATGTGTTGTCTATGTACCTTCCATCTCATGCTATATTTATATTATCATTCTTTTATCATTACTTATTTGAATTGGTATTATTCTTTTATTTGGGAACTGTCAGCTTAGGTAACTACCTGCATATTGTGAGGGCTTGGCCAAGTAAAGATAAATTTTTAATTACTGACTTCAAGTTGAATTTAATTATAATTTATTCATTTCTCTTTTTCAGGATGTTTTTATTAATTAGAATAAACCATCCTATCTTTAAACGCTTGAGGCGAAGATAACTGTATATTTTTTAGTTATGTTTGTAGGTGTTGTGGAGATATGTATTTCTTTGTCGTGTCTCTATTAATTTCGTTAAAGATATCTATATGCTTTTCTTAAATTTTGAGCAGGAATTCATCTATATATCACATACATTAGATGCTACTTATGTTATGTTAATTAGTTTTACATATTTAAACATTTCCTATATTTTGCGAACAAAGTACTGAAGATTAAATAAAAGAATTAGCTGACACGGTTGTATTTGTATAGAGAAACAATAATTAAGTAGAATATATTTTAGTCCAGAAGATTATATTTGAAATCATTCTTCTCATTTTTTATTTTTTTAATGCAAAAGTATGCTCTATATATAAACGCATTAACCAATACAGGGTCTATCATATTTACAAAAATATATGAGATAAATACCATAAAATGATCCTGCACAAAGTTCAAATAATAGTAGGGGACAAACGTGCAACGCACATTCCCAGAGATTAGTTATTCTAAAAGTGGGAAGATCCTAAGTTGAAAAGTTGAATTATCAAAAGTTAAACGGCATTTTTACCCCTCATCTAAACACTATTCCTATACTATTTTAACACCAAATAATAAATTTACCTACCAAAAAAAATGATAAATGAATCCATTAAATGGGAAATAAATCAATTAAATGACAAGATTCATGTATCAAAGACTTCTTCCATTATCTGTCATTATTATGCTCTTTAAAATTCAATGTATAATTCAATTTATTATAATAATTTATCTGTTTGCTTTCCCGCAAAAACCCTCACTCATCATATTATTATTTTTAACCGGCTGTTGAAAATTAATCCGTTAATTTTGTAGGATGTCAGTTGTTTTATTCAAGCCGTGAAGGATTGTCTCTTTTATCTTTTTCTATTCAATTGTTAAGCCTCTTTAATGACTTAATCCCACGTTCCATCAACTCTATAATTCCAAGTATCCAAAACGTACCAATTATTATTTGCAGTTATTTAATCACTGAATTGAATTGAATGATGCAATAAAAATAAAAGAATTCACTGATAATGAATCTTCAACTCTCTTCTGTTATAAATTTGGATAGCTAATTCCTATATATATAATGGTTCGGTAACCCTTTCTTTACTTCGTGTGCGCACTGTAATCTCTTTTCGGATTTGCTTTGCTCTAATATAGTGGCATTTTCTTGAATTGTGTTTGCTAACTAATTCTTATGTGTTTATCTTCATTTCAGGTTTTACTTTGCAAATGTGCACTCTTCACTTTTCAATCACATCATCAGGTACATAATAGATATACGATGTTTACAACTCTTCTTTTATTACCAGTGAATTTAACCGTGCTTCGCGCGATCTTTAAAGGAATAATTCTCGTTGGCGAATCAATCTTTTCTCTTCGATCAATTTTATATTCTCTCTACAGAAAAGGGTCAAAAATGCCCTTAAGCTATGAGAAATTGAACAAAAATGCCCTTTAGCTATGTGAAATTGAACAAAAATGCCCTCCTTTCACAGTTTAGTCCAAAATGGCCTTAAACTATACGAAATTGAACAAAAATGCCCCTATTGTTACTTTATTGGGTCAAAAATGCCCTTTTCCTAATAAGCATTGTTTTTTTTCTTTTTAAACACATTATTTTTATAAAAATATTATTTTTAAAGAAACTTTTCTTGTTTCTTTTCTTTTAAATCCCTTTACCTAATAAAAAGTGGAAGGTAATTTTTTCCTTCTTAATCTCATTTTATCAATTAAAATAAAATTACCCCATGTATTTTTTTTTAACTAATAATATATATCATATATATAAGAACCCCATCTGTAATTTTCATTTAAATAACGATAAAATTCTTTTTCCTAATAAAATAGGAAATATTCTTATCTCTTAATCTTTTCTGAATTGAAGTAGGATAAGCATTTGATGATAAAAAAAAAAAAAAATTCTAATAAAATATGAAATATCTAACACAACACATTTAGCACAAATGTTTTAAACATCTACAAATGGATTAATTTAATAGTTTCTCCCGATACAACAACACAACACTACCGACACATACATGAAGTTACGAAAATCTTCCAAAATAGATGCAAGAGCATTGAGAATAATGATGAGCTCTCTATTCAAAACTGCCCAATATTTTTTTGCAGCGAACTCAACCAACAGATTAATCATGGGATGTGTTAAATTACCTTTAAAAGAATTTCTTTATAATTAACATTAGCATATATGAAGTGCTCCATTGTCTTGGCCCTATGAATTTATGAGAATAGCTCTAGAAACCTGAAAAAGAACAAAACCAAATATTTACCTACTTCGCACCCAAAAAACTCAGTGAAATAACATGGAATGTAACAAAAAGAATTTCGAAAAACCAGTAGAATAGCCGTACTAACCAAAAGTTAATGTGGAGTTAAATAAGACATTAAACAAAACATACAGACCTAGAACATTGGAGTAATGCCAGAGCCTCCAGCAAGCGTTCCAAATGCTATGATTTGACCATAGGCTGGTACTTCAAGGATGTGAATGTATGAGTCCACTATAAATAAATCTTTTTAACTAAATAATTAGAATATAATTACAAATGAAACAGTGTTAATTGGAGCTTACCCCTTATCTAAACCCCCAAAATATCAAATTTCTTGGGTTGTAAAGCATTTCGGTGAGCTTTTGGTACTTCATCTACACCATCATTCTTCACGTGTATACCTAGTTATCCAAAAAGCACAACCATGGTAGATGAGCATAATCATTCAAAAATCTAAGATTATATAATACTACGGGGAGAAAGGAAGAAATACCTTGAATTTGTAAATACAAATGATGATTAATCCAAGAAAACGGTAAATATTATCCCTTTCATAGTTGGGATGAACGTGGGGGAATGCTCAGGAATACTAAATGTGTTTTAATTAATTAGCATTAAGTGATGTTACGTGGGCTGATACATGGGTCTGTGGCTTGATTACTGATACGTGCCCTTTAATCCAACATTTAATTTGTTAGGCTTTTTTAAGCAATTTAGTTAGAAGATTATGAAGAAAAAATTCATAAAAAATTCAAAAAAAAAAGGAGAAAAAAGATAATTGTCAATTGAGGCTATAGAGAGGTGCCACATCACCTTATATATGCCTAGCTTTATATTATATATAGATTTCACATAAATACAATATAATTTGCATGGAAACGTGATATATGTACAAGAGTTTTTAGAGGGACAACTACGTATATATACATCTTAAGGAGAAATATTTACGAAACGTGTCGATAGTTTTATATTTACAAAACATAACATTACAAACCCTATACAAAACATACTTTTAAAAAAAAAAAAAAAAAAAAAAATATTTTTTTATTTTTAAAAAAATATTTTTTTATTTTTTTAAAAAAAATATTTTTTTTATTATTTAGTTATTTATTTATTTATTTTTGTAATTTTTTAAAAATATTTTTTCGCTCAAAAATTTATGTATGAAAGTTGTATGAAATGTGTATATCTCGCTCAAGGCTTAAAAATTTCGCTCAAAATTTAGTGTATGAAAATGGTATGAAAAATGTATGAAATTTTTATATCTCGTTCAAGGCTTAAAAAATCCGCTCAAAATTGTGTGTAGGAAAACAATATGAAATTTGTATCTCACTCAAGTGTTAAAATTTCGCTCACATTTTCGTGTATAAAGTTCATGTTATGTTTCTGTAAAATTAATACAACTACAACAACATTGTATACAACTTTGATACAACATTCAAGACTTAAAATAATCGCTCAAATTTTTGTGTATCAAAAGTGTATATCTTGCTCAAGGCTTAAAAAATTCGCTCAAATTTTATGTATGAAGAACGTATGAAATGTGTATATCTCGATCAAGGCTTAAACATTACGCTCAAAATTTTATGCATGAGAATGGTATGAAATGTGTATATCTCGCTTAAGACTTAGAATTTCATTCACATTTTTTGTATACGTAGAATTTCATTCACATTTTTCGTATATAGAGTTCATATTAGGTTTCTGGAAAATTAATACATTTCTGAGAATGGTATGAAATTTGTATAAAGTTTTCGTTCACAATTTTGTGTATGAAAATTATATTAAAAATTTAAGCCACACATACACATTTCATACATTTTTCATACAGCTTTCATACACAAAAATTTGAGGTAATTTTTTAAGCCTTTGAGCAAAAAAAAAAAAATATATATATATATATAAAAATTATATAAAAAAATTATTTTTATATATATATATATTTTCGAAAAAAAAAACGATAAAAATTATTTTTAAGGAAAAAAAATTAAAATATTTATTTAAAAATATATATATATATATTTTCCGAAAATAAAATAAAAAACGAAAAATATATGAAAATCCGTCATGTTTCGTAAAATATCGTTATGTTTTGTAAATAAGAAAAACTATCGTCACGTTTCGTAAAAATTTCTCCTTAACATGTATATATATATAGATACATGTAGTTTTCCCTTTTTTAGAAGTAGAAAAAAATATAAACTTCAGACCCTTGTTTGTCATCAATTGAGATCAAATTGGCTGGCTCAACACAACCTAGCCCAGTCCACATTGGCAGCAGCCCAACCCAGCCCGACCTATCATTTGAATGGACTTCTTAATTAAGATTCTAGTCCAACCCAGTCCTGTACGGGCGTGTACTAGCTCGTGGGGCGTGAATGTCTCTTCTAAAATTAAAATTATACTCCCTTCACCCTAATTGATTTTCACCCCCTAACTTTGTTTAAAAAATCAAATTCCCTCTTAACTTTGAGCAATATTCATTCTACCCCCTTTATCCTAATAGACTTTTTAAAATTCCTATTTTAACCTTACTTTATCAACTTGTCTTTTTTTCTTTTACTTCTTTAGAATCATGATTTTTTTTTTTAATCTATGTAACAAATTTTCTATAAAAAATAAATATTATTTTCGAGATGAAAAAGGAAAAGTGAGAAATACTAGTTAAGTATATAACTTAATGTCGTTCGATAACGAAATAAATGAGAATAATTTTTTTTTTTTTAAAATAATGATCAAAACTCTGATATCTACTTATACAAGTAAAAATAATAGGTAATAATAACTTTATAAATATATTTTAATGCAGGTAATACAAAATAATTAATAAAATAGAGGTATATTCCATAACAAATTCCTAAAAGATTATCTATATATATTGTAAATGAATTTTAAATTATAATTTGAAATATTCCATTAATGACAACTAAAGCTCGCTTCTATACCGACAATAGAAAATAAGAGAGAAACTGAAACTATATATATATATATATATATATATATATATATATATATATATATAGAGAGAGAGAGAGAGAGAGAGAGAGAGAGAGATGCATGTACATACATAATATACTTAATCCATGTAATACTAAAATATCAAACATAAAAAGTAACATTAGATTTTGTGATAAATTTATAAAAGGATTATTCTACCTATTATATGAATTTAAATAAAAATCTACACATACCTAGGTTAAATGAATAAATTTTATATAATAGAAAAAGGTATTACATAGATGGAGGATTGAAAATGTCAAGGGTAAAATAGACATCGCATAGGATAAATGGGGGAAAACGTTTATTGTTCATAGTTGAGGGAGGAGTTTAATTTTGAAAGCAAAGTTGGGGGGTCAAATTGATTTTCACCCAATTTATGTGATACTTTTTGCTTTTCTAGAGTTGATTTGACTAAACTTTAAAACTAAGTTGTATTAGATTAACTCACTATTTTAAAATTAAAAGTTATATATTTGAAAAGTACTATAAGTTACCACTTTTATCATATCAATTTGGTAAAAAATATATTTTAAAATATTAGTCAAAATTTCATACAGTTTGAATCTTGGGAAATAAACTTATCACATAAATTGAGACAGAGGGAGTAGTTGTTACCCGTCAAAAGTTGATGCGTTCTCTCCCAAAGGTTGAAATTACCTTGGGTGATTAAAACTTCAAAGAACATGTATCTAGTTATCTATATTGACGTGTTGGAATTGGATAAAGAGGAATTAATGGCATTTGCCTATTAGTCTTGACTTATTTCAAGCAAAGATCATTTCTCGTCCACAGCGTTGTTAAGATTGACGTGTTGGAATTGGATAAAGAGAAATTAATGGCATTTCCCTATTAGTCTGACTTATTTCAAGCAAAGATCATTTCTCGTCCACAGCGTTGTGTCTTGAACATTTTTTAACTTGGTTAATTAAAGTAGTGTCTTCGAGTAGATGCTATCAATATTTTATACTTTAAAAATATTGATTGAAAAGTGTAAAGAACTTAACTTTGTTCTACAGTTGTGTTATGAGTTTTCTATTAATTATTAAAACTATTTAATTGTTGAGAAAAGTAAACTTACAAGAAAGAGGATTTTGGGAATAAATGATATATTGAAGACTTGAAGTAATGAGTTTTATATATATGTACTGGTCTTTATTTGTCTTTCATATGTTTATTTCTAACGGGTTAACTTCTTTAATGAATTATAAGACTAGGGATTAAGATTTAGTGTTTTTTTTTTTTTTTTTTTTTTAAAGACCAGCCCGTCTGAAGAACAAAAATTGAAGACCAACACAAAATAGGGCACAAAAGTGCAAATAACCCGCTATGATTTGGTGAATTACGAAACAGTCTTCATTTTTTTTTTGCGCTGATTGTCCTTCTTTTGGGTTGGTCTTTAAATTTTGCCTCTCATATTTGTGGTCTTTAATTTTTTCCCTTCATATTTGTGGTATTTAAGTTTTGCCCTTTGCTTGAAAAGGTAGACGAATACCTGAGGTTCTGGGTTTGAACCCCTGCTCAGGCATAAAATAAAAAAATAATTTCGCAAGGCAAGGCTGGGGGGCGTGTATGCCGGATCAAGGAAAAACTAAAGTTATGCCAGATCCGGCATAAATAAAAGTCTACCCCATAAGGTAGAACTTTTCCTTAAGGCATAGTTTAATTATGCCTTATGGGACAGACTTTTAGTTAAGGTATAACTAAAAGTATGCCCCATAAGGCGGAACTTTTTCCTTAAGGCACAACTAAAAGTTTTCCTTGAAAAGTAAAATAAAAATAAAAATATATGTCTCAAGACAAAGTCTGCTCCCTCCGATAGAAATTTAGTTAAGCATAACTAAAAGTACGCCATTAAAGGGCAAAATGTTATATCAACTGGAAATTCAAATTCTGCCTTGCGAATTTTTTTAAAATTTTTTCTATTTTTCTTGAAATTTATTCGAAATCACTATCTAAAGAACCTAAATTTTAGGCGAAGAACAAAAATTAAAGACCACCAATTTGAGGGACAAATGTTAAAGACCACCCCAAAAGAAGGAAATTCTGCGAATTGGCCTACAGTCTTTAATGCTTCGGCCCATGCCTGCTGCCAGCCTAATCCAACCTTATGAGGCAGATGGGCTGATAGGGAATAAGGCGAAGAAGTCCCAATATTAAATGGGCTAGAAAAATGTTATATCAACTAGAAATTTTCATCAGTTTTCCCTTTTTGTCTAATTGTTTAGTAAATAATTTTTTCTATTTTTCTTGAAATTTATAAATATTTTAAATCACTATCTAAAGATCCCTTTGGAGCAAACATAAATAGTATGAGTAAACGTTAGATGTAAGGCTAAAACGTAGATGATTGCAAACGTTAGATGACCATAATAGGTTTTGTCTGTAAGGTTGAGCAATGTATAAGAAAAATTAGACCGAGACTAACGTTGCCGAGAAGAATAATTTATTAAGGGCTATATTTACACAATGTTTTAAAAAAGGACAAAATCTAAATAGTTACTTAAAAAATTTGTAATCGTATCGCTCCCCCATTTCCCCTTCCCCTGTCCCTATGTAATAGAAAATTTTCAAAAAAAAAAAAAAAAAAAAAAAAAAAGGACTTAAAAAAGGGACATTTGCTAATCGGATTGGATTGGCATGCTCATGGGCCAAGTCCATTTGATGGCCCTGGAAGGAATTCTCTCAAGTAAAACTGTATTTTTTTTGTGAGGCTAGTCTCTTGACGTTACATTAACTTGAGGGAAGTTCCTCAAAGTCGTAAAAAGATTTCTTCCTTGTCATCATTTTTATCAATTACTCCTATCTTTCGATAGAATTTGTAATTTTTTCTTGAAAGTTTATTAGTAGTTTAAAATAAAATCAATAAAAGTCAGTAGCAGTATAGTAGAAAAGGCTGGGAAACAAATCAGGTCACATGGTCAATCATGCGCCACTTATAGTTTCATAATCAGATCATTTTATGTCTTTGAAATTGCTCTAAATACACGGCAAAATATTTCTTATGATAAGTTCCATGGTTTACAAATCAATATGGTAATAATTATTTGTACTTCATATGCATGCACAGAATATACAAAAAGTCTTGCGCTTAAATTAAAACTGGGCAAAAATTGAAACAAGTTTCTTCATATTGAAAAACACTTATAATTAAAAAATACACTTATAATTAAACTTACTGAATCATAAATACTGGTACAATATTAGCGAAACAAATGCAACAAGTAACAGACACACAACAAACTTAAGCCAATTACAAATAAATCACTCCCCAACATAACATGTAACATCATAGTGCTACTTTATTTAGTACTAAGATACTCCATAGCTCCCACATAAAACTCATAAACTTCAAATCATGAAAACATAGGAAGCCATGAAAAGAAGGATGGCAACAACAACTTGAATTGGAACCTTCAAAGAGCTTCCATTAGATGTACTGCTGCTTCCTGTCGCCTTTGGTACCTGCTCAATCAGTCGATGAAAATAATATGAAAAATGAACATATAATTTTTAGATACATATAATAGTTATAAATAATGAATTATCTAACCGATCATTTTCATCCTTTTCCTCTTGATATATAGTTCATATATTTGTTCATGAGATCTCGCCTATATGCAAAGTATGTATGCTCAAAGTCGAGATAAATTGATGAGGAGAATTACCGTAGCTTAATAAATGATATAAATAAATAGTCTATTAACGATAAATATTTTAGGATACAAATTATTCTTACAACATAGACCAATTAATTTGGAATTGAGGTACAGTAGATTGATTGTTCAAATATTTGCTAGGAGTAATAATTACTACTAGCTAGTGTTTTAGTCCAAAAAGATCGATGATCATGACATAGCACAAATTACTTTTTGGCTACTAGTTCAGTTTATATACGTATGTTACTTAAACCAAACCATATAGTTGTATATTGTTTTAGTAAAGTATCTATATTAACATTAACATGTTGTCGCACGTGCATGTTATGGAAATTATAGAATTTTACATTTAATGAGGTCGTAAAATAGATAATCAAGTAGGATATATATATATATATATATCTCTATATATATATATATATATATATATATATATATATTGTGCGTGCTAGTATTGAGGGAGTTACCTGTCACAGCTACATGGCCAGTCGAAGAATCTGGAGTTCCTTCCGTAGGTGCACCCTCTGGAGAAATTATCGGTGCATTACCAGCTATGAAATATTAATTAATAGCAGAATTTAAACATATATCAAAGTTAAAAAACATTCAAACACTAACATACAATAAAATGTAGCTAATTGTTTGTAACCAGCTTGTGAATTTGTAAAAGAAACTCTTACATGAGACACAATATCCACAGGACATTAATTACTACTGTGAGTTACATGTCTCAAAATCATTTCAACTTCTTCAAATGATTTCCAGTACGTTTCATGTACAACAAATTTTGCACATATGAAAATTGTTTTTAAGTTCTAAAAATATGTACATAATCTGATAATCAATTTCACTTATAAAGTAATTATAGATAGCGTGTCGGGATCAAGATTTTCATTATGGGAATTCAAAATATAACGAAGTGAACACACGAAATACTAAGGTAATTCAACTTATAGTAAATACAAATAAATGTAACTTTCCAGAAAAGCAATATGTCAATTGACTCCTCTTGGACAAAGGTAGTTGCACCTCTAATTACAGGTAAATTTCTATGATTAACTTTAATTAGTAACATTAAAAAAAATATAACTGACCTGTTATGATCACCCAAACTACACTGATCATGTAAAAGATCTTTATACTGTCATAAATATAGTAACCTAAATCCATATGAAAAACAGACGTTTAATTAGCTATAGATCATGAGTACTTACCATTACATTTACTAACAGGAGGAGTTTGCAAGTTGCATGCACTAGGCAACGCAAGTGCTTGAGTTTGATTAATTTGAACGCCTAATGATGAACCACCACCATTCACAATGACACAAAGGCACCGTGGCTTAGACTGCAACACCCCAGAGAGGGCGGAGCAGCAAGAGGCCGACGGCTTTGTCGCGCTTCCGGTGACAAAGCTAAGGCATGAAGCCATAGTCATAAGTGTGCTTGTGCAATCAGATTGAGCCATGACCACTTGTACTGAAATCATGGTCATTATTGGAAGTAAGGCCATGCATATTATAATTCCTTTTGAAGCCATTCTTGGAGAAAATAATTGTATTTATCTTTTTTAGCACACACAATCCTCCTAAGGAAGATGATGATTTCTCCAAAGGAAGAAGATGGCTTGTGTGTGCCTTAGCTTTGTGAGTAATGTTCTAAGCATGCAGTGGGGGATTTATAGTGTCTAATTTGAGTGACTAATTATTTGTCTTAGGGCGTGTTTGGTATGACGAAGAATATTTTTCTTAAAAATAAGTGATCTTCTTATTAATTGTCTATTGTTCAACAACAACAACAACAACATACACAGCTAAGTAAAATTAAATGGAAAATTGTTCGGTAAGTAAAATTAAATGGAAAATTGTATCCAATATAGTAATGGGGTGGGATGGAGGTATTAATTAGGGGTGAAGAGTGGACAATTACTATGGAATGCCACTTATGAATCTTTATTTTCCGTAAAAAGTCTTTTTCTTTATGTTTAAAGAGCTTATTTTTCTATCTAATGACAAACCAAACATGAAAAAAGGGGAAAACATTTTCTCCGTACCAAACATGCCCTCAAAGTTTTTTTTCCCCTTTAGAAGGGATTTAGGGTTGAAAGTGACAAATCACAGAAGGGATTACATTGGTTAACTAATGTAAGAGTTATGAGGTAAGATTTTGGAAGTTTTGTGAACACGGCATTATCCATAACGTGTCACTAAGACTAATCAAGTCGGAGATTAATTTATTCAACTATAGTATTAGAAAATAAAATGTACGCATGCATGCCGTGAAATTTATACGGCTATAGTCGGCTACAATGTATTACCTAAGACTTTGGCAAGAGGGAAAGTTGCCTGTATGCATAGGCATCCTATAGCTGTAAGCTGATGACCTAACTCCAAGAAATTAGTATATATGCACATTTAGGGACTAGTCAACTAGTGTTGTATAATTGAGTCAATAAAATGAATATAAAATACACAAGGTCTAAGAAAATTCGTCATTCATCCAAGCTATGATCTGCTAAGAAGATTAATTTATTCATTGTTCTCATGAAAGAAAACTTACTATTTCATAATCGATGCTCTTCGTTAGAGGGCAAGTGGAAGCCGCCATAAGCACTTGGTAAACTGTTGTTCGTTCTCCCTTATTAAATATTTTGAAAATTTATTTATTGATTCCGAGTTTAAATCTTATATTGTGATAATACAAAAGTGTTTTTACCATTCTAAAAGGTAATTAAGAAAGAAAAAGGAGAAAAATATCAAGTGGGCTCTTGTCCTACTTATTGCAAAGCATTCGTTCATTTCCTTTTTTCTTTCTTTCTATTTTAAACGAATCGTTTTTTTCTTCCTTTCCCATGCGAGATTTCGTTGTTTTAGGTGAAACAATGATGAAACATTTTAAGAACAGATGTGGATTCAGGATTTGAAGTTTATACGTTTTAGTAATTTCACAATAATAATAATAATCGGATGACGGAACATGTACTAATATTCAACATATATTTAAAAAGTAGTGAACCCCTCAAACATAATATATTAATATAAACATTAGGAAAAATTACGTGATCTAACTAATTAAGCCACTTAATTATCTCTTTTAGCAATACTTTCAAATTATTACCTAACATAACTATAGTTTACAAAACATAACAATCACTTGATTTTAGGCTTCAATTTGATAAACTTAATCCCTTCCGATCCACTCTTTTCAGTTTTTTCTCGTCCTCCGTTTCCAAATTTTCATGGCAGCATGAGTTGGTTTTAGGGAAGACTCAGAGTACTGCTGGAGGTGCAAAATACTGACACCATTATCTAGTTTTATTCTCACCTGTTTCAACTTTCAAACCCACATTGTGTGAATCATAGGCTGCTCATTGTTGATCTAGCAACTGGTCATACACTAATCTGGGCTTTATAAACTATCGGGGAGTGTGTATCGGGCCAGCTGCTTCAATTGGGCTTCAAGTGACTGCTTCTGTAATTGGGCTTCTTGATCAGTGGTAAGTCCAAGTCCAATTTTAACAGAGTGCAGATGGTGTTATCTTCTTATTAGTGATAACTGATAACATTGAATGTTAAATGTGGAAAATAATGTTTACATTTAGTTGAAACACAAGTAAATTGTTGAGTAGGTCCCTCAGGACATGTAAAAAATAGTAAATGCGTGGTAGTTCACGCGCGTATAAAAAGCAACTTATTTTTTTTGTTCACGCGGTTATTCACGCGGTGAATGTTACTGTTTCACGTTTTAAAACTTATAAATAGAGTTCTAGCTTCATTTGGAAAACACCAAGAAAATCTCAAAATAAATGGGTCAATTATTTTTTTGAAAATTTTATTTTAAGAAAAATAGAAATGATATTGTAGTAAGGTGGAAAAATCAAACACTTTTCAAAAAATTTATACTCGTTAACAACTTATAAATTCAATCCAAACGTGATATCGCTCTATTAGTGATAACATTGAATGTTAAATGTGGAAAATAATGTTTACATTTAGTTGAAACACAAGTAAATGACCTAGAGTGAAATTTAAGACATACAGTGCAAATGACTTACCATCGATAATGCAAGTCGTTTCTCTTTGGTGTGCAATATTTTCTTTCAGAAAAGTTATTTAGTTCAAGGCAACAAAACATTAAAATATGATTTTATCAAAAAAGATATTGTTGAAAATTATATAGGGAAAAGGGTAAAAAATGCCCCTCTATTTTTGGGAAAGGGCTAAAAATATCCTCGGTTATAAATTTGGGTAAAAATTTCCCCTTTCGTCATTAAAGTTTTCAAATACACCCCTATCTTAACGGAAATCCCCAAATCCTTGAAAATAACTCGATTTCATTTTTAAACCCGCTTCATTTAAACTCGACCCAACTACACAAAAAACCCATATGCGACCAACTTGTTCCTGAGTTATACATCTGGAGCCACTAGGCATAGCCTCATAGGAGCAACTAACCCATATGGGTTTTTTATTTAGTTGGGTCGGGTTTAAATGGAGCTGGTTTAAAAAATGAAATCAAGTTATTTTGGGGATTTCCGTTAAGACATGGGTATATTTGAAAACTTTAACGATAGGAGGGGTATTTTTAACCAAAATTTGTAATGAAGTATATTTTTAGCCCTTTTCCCAAAGTAGAGGGGTATTTTTGACCCTTTTCCCAAATATATAACCGGATACCAAATACATGATAAATTTCTCGCACACAATGGCCTGTGAATTGTGATTACTGAATATATTGTACAATTACCTGTGTTACTTTTTTTAATAGGTCCATCCAGGGGACTGAGGGGAGTATATTGATAAGTCAAAAGGAGGTAGAGAGTGGGGCTAAAGCCTGACCTCTGTTTACAAATAAGACCAGATTTCAATTTGACATAATCAATATACAGGATGGAGATAATTTACCTTTGCAATAGGCAATAGCCATCAACATTGAGTTTGTACACTCAAATAGCAGGACATTTCCAACTCACTGGAATGATAGACAATTGAGGCCTGATTCTTTCCACAACTGGAAAGATATTAATTAGGAAAAGAAGGGAAGAAGTTTAGAGTGGTAAATTGAGTTGTAACTTGTAAGCGTTCTCTGCTTCAGCATGGTGATTTGCTCAATCACTTTGTTAGTAGTAGACATTACCTGTATTATTTGACACTTGGCTTATTGAGAGCCTCACCAGAGACAGAAGTCCCTTGGCTGGAATGACTAATTGACCCATCACAAGAAAACGATTGTAATACTAATTAATTTCATCCATTTCAATTATATCGATCTATCAACTAAACAAGATTAGCTTTTATGCTTTCTGGCATTTACTTGCTTCTATAAAGGCATTTTCTTTATTTGATGGGAAGTAAAAATAATTTTTTAGCTAGACCCATTTGATACACACATCGGTAGTGCGCAGAATTTTTAGTAATTGGTGTTAACATATAAAGATGTAAACAAATGAACATTCATCGTAATGGTATTATATTAAAAGAGACAAACTGAACTATGAAGCACAATTAAAATATTGTTACAAGTCCTTTCAATAATTTTCTTAAAAAAATGTATGCATGATAATCTCGTTAGAGATACTTTTAAGTAAGCCTTTTTTCATTTTAAGACAAAGGAGTTTTGGCATATTGGTTTAGTTTCTTATAAGAAGATTGAGGTTCAAATCAACTTTTAACATATGAGGGCAAAAAATTCAAGACATATATATCTAAGCGGAGGCTCAAACCCCTGATCGTGATTAAACGTATAGTGTGTTCAATAGATTGGACTAGAAATTGCACATCATACATTGCTAGTGTCAATTTATATCTATACGTTATTTTTCATTTTTGCATAATGTATATTTAGTATAAAATTTGACCAATAGCTAGCCTTGTTGAGTGACACCGCTGGCCTAAGGTGGCTCCGCCCACCCACACTTTATATATATTCATTTGTTTATTTGCACTATTTGTATAATTGTATTTTGGTTTGGTAATTAAGAGAAAAAGTATTTTGTTTGTTGTTTTCAAGGCTAAATATAGATCTTCTTCTATGTAGTTCGACACTACAATGCCATTGAG
Source organism: Lycium ferocissimum (assembly GCF_029784015.1). NCBI lineage: Eukaryota > Viridiplantae > Streptophyta > Magnoliopsida > Solanales > Solanaceae > Lycium > Lycium ferocissimum. The sequence goes on along the minus strand of NC_081342.1, from coordinate 10,035,056 downwards.
ATAGATATCTCCGTTTTCTACTCGAGGATAACTAATGATCAGAAAAGTTCTTTGGGTCTCTTCTAACTTCAAACTTACGTGTTAGTAATAACAATTATGTGCCACGGCAAGCAAAGCCATGGAGACAAAAGCAGCAAAACTATTGGAGTGTTTGTATAAAAGTTTGTTAAGGTTGTTGAACTTCAAACACCTGCTAATCTTAATTCAACTACTATAATTAATTTTCTTCATTATCTTCTCAGAAATTCTCCTTTATAAATTCCCCATTCATTCTCTCTACTTAACCATTACTGATCACAACTATTACTGATCACAACTTACATGTACAATTTCCAAAAACCAATCGTATCCTAAAAATTTCTCAATTATAGTTAGTGTGACTCAAACTTTTGACCTATCAATTGAAAGTAGAAACGACATGGCTTTTAAGCACTTAACTTCACCAATTTTGGTTCTTTCATGGTTGTTGATCGCGTCTTATCGGACTGTTGAAGGGCAAATAATCAGTACGCCATGTACAGGATCAATGATAACTAGTTTTACACCTTGTGTGAATTTCTTGACGAGTAGCAGCAGCAATGGGACTTCACCAACTGAAGATTGCTGCAATGCACTGAGAACTATGATGACCAACAGCACCAATTGCCTCTGCCTTATTGTAACGGGAGGCATTCCCTTCCAAATGCCGATGAATCCCAACATAGCTATGTCTCTTCCTCGTGCTTGTAACATGCCTGGTGTTCCCCTCAAATGCAAAGGTACAATTCTACTTCTTGGAGACTAAAATTTATATCCATATGATCCATAATAAGTGTCATTTTAGCCTTTGGCATACCCCTTAAGAAAAATGCTAGTAATTCCTAAAAAAAAATAAGTATTTTGACTTAGTTACATATTTGGAGTTAATTAAAAGACTTCTAGCTTAGGGATATGTAAATAAGGGACAAATTTGAAAAAATACAATTAATTCCTTCTTGATTTTGTAAAAATGACACTTATTTGGTCCAAAATGAAAAAGCCAAAAGAACACTTATTATGGACCGGAGGAAGTATCATTTAACTATATACACTCATAATCTAAAACAATTGAAATTTGTAAGTATAAATTAATGTTTCTTCAACCTTAATTTTATGTGATGAATTTTGACTAAACATAAACTTTAAAAAAGAAACAAAGAAAGAAAGAAAGGTTTTTGAAATTTGTGATCTAAAAAGGATTATCGATTGTGTGGATATAAATTATCTAAGAGTAATAAGTTTAAAGTTAAATTATTTTGAAATATACATTTCATTCTATTTGGAACAGAAAAAAAAATTAAATGCAAAAATTCATTTATACTGATCAGTTTATAGAAGTTAAACTCAAGTCAGATTAATTAACTTTATTCTGGGTTATGAGTTATGACTTCTAATTTATAAAAAAGTATATTTTGAAATATTTGCATCTTGGCAAGAAGTAGGTGGTCTACTTCCTAGCACCCTTTCGGTATTCGTCGTTTATCCATTAGGCACCTAATGGATTACGCCACAAATTCGTTGTTTTTATTTATTTTTGGTGCATTTATTTGCTTTTGATAGTATTAGACTATTAGCTTCTTGCCATTTTAATTTTTTTTCCTATAAAGAAATTGGTTACATCACGCTTGGTTATTTTCTTTTACTTGCAGCCCCCAGTCCACCTACGGTTGTTGCGCCAGGTACTTTTTTATGTTTTCCAATTGCACACTTTATATATTATTGAAATATAAATGCTTGTTAATTAATACTGTACTTATTTTTTTCCTATATAATTAGGTCCACGTAGTGATGCTGGATCTCCAAGTGCTTCACCAACAGCTGCTCCTACTAGCGCTCCTCGTAATCCTAAAGGTGCTTACACAATTTTGTACATATTTACAGCATATACAAAATTTAGACTATATATTTATTTTTATTACTCTCTCTCAATTTATGTGATACATATAAATCACAATAATTAACAATTTAAAATATTTAAAGGACATACAAATAAATTGAAGTAATTTTTTTTTGTTTGATTCTTGAAATCCGAAGGTATCACAAACTTCTAAGTTTAATACAATATGATTTAACTCAAGTACAAATTTTTCTCAGATTCCACTGTTTCCCCGCCATCGCCATTGAATTCATCGCCACCGGGTGATGAAATTCCAAGTCTAACTCCACCATCTCCGCCGGTGGATTCTTCAACTCCGGCGACAAATTCTGGCAGTCAAACTCCGGTTACACCATCAGCTGCACCTACTCTTGGTTATGGAATTTCATCATTATTGGCTGCTTTTGGAGCAATTGTTTTGAGCTTGTATTAGTAGAATTTGATATATGACTACAAATCTATTAATTAAAATATATTCCTTTATTTATGTGGGGGATGAGGTTATAGCATTTATTTTCATATTTTGTAACGAAATTACCAGAATTATTCATTAGTGACGACGTAGATGTTGTATAGAAACATAAGAACATAGTGTACTTATTATATTAGTATTATATCAGTACTTCTATTTGATTTAACGAATTTATGTTATGTACTTCATTAAGTTTTTCTTTATGAATCTTCTGTAAATTTAATTCGGTGCTTATTAAGTTCTCAATTGGGAAATGACGCTGAAAGTTAAATTCATTCAGCTGAGAAAGAGCTTGTTAAGTACTGCCATTAATAGGCTTCTTTGCAAATACAGTGGTACCCAATATTCATGTGCATTTGGATCTTGTATTTGCTAAAATATTTAGGAAAAGAGGAAAATTCAAAAGGGCTAGCACACAATCATAATTTTGCGTTAAATAAACAATTACAGAGGAATTACAAGTCATTCAAAACTTTGCAAAATTTATTTGAAGAATTTGGTCGTTAATTACAAGGAAACAAAGAGGAAATGATCTCTTGTTAAATTTAAAAGAAGAAAATGATCCTACAAAGATTTTCTGAGTTATATTGTAACAAACCAATTTTCAACACAAACACTGATGTATATTATAATTACTAGAACGGAATTACACTGAAAGAACAACAATTACTGGGAATTAAGGAAGCAATGAAGGATAACGAGGAGGGGATGAGGAACATAGAGAATTGGGGATGAGAAGCACAGTCATTGCCTAATCATAATCACAATTCACATAACCGTTCTTTCTAACCCGTCGTCATTTTTAACAGTTGCTGCTTGCTAATTGGACCTGAATCCCAAATAAAACTCTCTAATATTATACTCGGCCCAATATTCTCAGCTGGATTAGTCTTAGTTATCACTTCTAGCCCATAGGCCCTTATAGAGTGTGCATGGTTCACGACATATATTCATCAATTTCTTATGTTAAATTTTCCAATCTCATGTGAAAATAGTCCTATAACTAAAAAGAACATTTGTAATAATCAAAAAATTGATATACATAAAACAAACGATAAAAAGAGGGGAAAAAAGAAAAGTTTTAACTTAATCTTAAAAACTTGACTATATTGAGTATTTTGTTGACTATATTAGCTTCTTAAGAACTTCCGGCTGACTCGATTCAATTTTTTTTTTCCATCTCTCTCACCACCCGTCTCTTAATTCTATAACTCATAATGTTTTGATCCTTGAATCCTTGGCTAAAAGAGAAATTTAAATAACCGTAAATTACATTGAGCTTTCGGTCATTGAATTGTTTTCACTAATTTTACATCATAATGTCTGCCCGAATGAATTATTTGATACTAAAAATGTTCAGAAAAGTGAAAATATCAAAATGTGAAGGACCATTCAGAACTTTGAAGAATTAGAAATACATCAACAACACTGGCTAGATTAAGATAGATCCAAGACTGAATTGTGTGACATCCTTTGTAACACGTTACTCTTGTAATACTTCAATCTGATTGTTCTTCAAAGCGGTCTTCTATTAATTCTGTAATTCTTCTTCTTCTTCTTCTTCTTCTTCAATTTTATCCCTTTATTGTGGGAAGGTAATTATTAAACGTAAACAAAATAGACATACGTCACACGTTTTAGAACCCAGAGATAGATAAACAAGTTCAAAAATAAAAGAAGAAAAAAAGGTTACAAGTAATCAAAGTTCTTCTAGGTCAAGAATTGGATATATGGTAAACGACACCTAACTATATCTCGCAATATTGGTCTATTTTGATACCACCTGTATGGTTAAGACATTCCTAGCATTATTTAATGATTTATTGGTTATTACCAATTACTCTTCCTATTTCCTTTTGAGTTCAAGTTTAGTATGCACTCGACGCGTAAAAGGTTGTTTACACAATCATATCACTTAATCTCTAATAACTGGATAAGCATCTATAGTTAATTTGATAAAAGTTATATATGTAATTAATTTATTATTTCAAGTTAAAAGTCTATGATAGTATGAAGTATTTTATATATATATAACATAAAAATGGGCGAAATTGATGAACTTTTTTTTATTGGATTCTAAATAATGATCACTTAATAATTCTAATAGCCTGTTTGGCCAAGTTTATTTTTCTTCAAATTTTTTTATTTTTTTCCAATAAGTGCTTATTTTGAAAAATTGAGGTGTTTGTCCAAGATTTTGGGAGAAAATAAGTGCTTCTGGGGAGTAGCAGAAGTAGTTTTATAGAAACTAAAAAACTAGCTTCTGCCCAAAAGCACTTTTTTGAAAAACATTTTTGAGAAAAATACACTTAGAAGCACTTTTTAAAAGTTTGGCCAAACACGAATTGCTATTCAAAAGTGCTTTTTAAATTAATCTGCCAAACACAATCAGCTTTTCACCAAAAATATTTTTTTTTATAAATATTTTTGAAAAAAGTACTTTTCAAAATACGTTGATTTTAGAAGTTTGGCCAAACGTGCTACTCTATAAGATAGAATCTTGAACTTAGTTATGTTTAATAAGTAAAGTATTTTAAATAAGAATACAACTTGAATGCTTACTAATTGTATGCATTTCAAGTTTAATTGTTTGAACAAATCTATCCCATGTCTCCAAAATATATTATGCCCAATAAAAAAATAAGAACATTCTTTCCATCTCGCTCTCTCCCTTTCTTAAATGAGTACATCTGTACATATTCATCATGTAATCACAAACGAAATCATGCATTTCTTTAGTTATAATAAGGAAGTCAATGAATATATTTTGTCTCATTTAAAACACTAGTTACCTTCTAAGGATTTCCAAAGTCAGAACCCATACAAAGAAAAAAGAACTTGCAAGGTCACCTAAATACTCTGTTTGATTTGTAGTTAGTTAAGGTAGTTGAGCTTCAAAAACACTTTGGACTTTCGTATTTTCTTCCCTCCATTTTCTTCTGAAACCTAAATTTTACATCTATAAAATACACTTCTTGTAATCATTCTCTCACAACCAACATCAAGTTCTTACACAATTCCCTTTCACATTGTTTTACCATTCTTTAAAATCTCATTAAAAAGAAGGAAAAAGTAAACCTCAAATGGAAGGGTACAAATTCTTGAAGGATTTTCGACGATTTGTTGTACCATTTTTGGCCATTGTTTTGATGTTTTTCAGCATCCAAGTTAGGGGGCAAATTAATACAGCATGTAGCGCCGCAATGTTACGTAGCTTTAACCCTTGCATAAACTTCATTAGCAGTGGGGGTTCAGGTTCACCAACATCAGCTTGTTGTCAATCTCTCAAGGAACTTACGGCGAGTGGCAAAGATTGCCTATGCCTTATTGTTACTGGAAATGTTCCTTTTAAAGTACCAAACAGAAATGTCGTAATTTCCCTACCCAAAGCTTGTAACAATGGTGGTGTTCCCGTTGAATGCAAAGGTAATCAAGCATTTTCCCAACATCTTTTTTTTGGTTCTCTTCATTCTTTTCTCATCCAAAGTTCTATACTTTTTGTTTCAGTCTTACCATCTTAGCTTACTATATGGCTGATTTAGCAATTAAAATGACAATAACACCCTTTACCTTGAGTTTTAGCTCCAGCGCTAGTGGCTAAGTCAGTTATCTATATAAGGGGATTCAAAAATAATAATCCGTAGAATGTCATTGTTAGCATTCAAACTTGTGAATAAAAGCAACTTTTGCACCCCCTTTACCACTACACGAGAATTTTATGTGGAGCGTACATTTCTTTAGGTGTTACGACTTATGAGGGTATAAGTGTCATTTGGTAGCCAAATTTGCTTGTTGTTGAACTAAGATGTATATTAAAGCTTAAAGTGGTGGTTTTATTGTTAGTTGGCAGAGTTGAATTTCTGGCATATGTCTGATGTTTATCTTTGCCCCAGCTAGTAATTGAATGTTGAGCTATTGATTTGGTGACTAATTCTGTTTTCCATTTTCAAAATGGCAGCTTCTTCTAACCCTCTTCCAGCTCCAGGTACCAAAACAACTCAATTTATCCAATCTTACACATATTTTTCCAGATAGTAGACGGGAAAAAAATAAAATCATTTCCTTAAAAAAAAAAAGTTACGTGTGACAGGTCCAGCTGCCTTAGTACCATCAGGATCTCCAAGATTTCCGAATCCTAGATCACCTGCAGCTCCTAGCCCTGAAGGTAAAATTCAACATTTCTCGCGAATTTTATTAAACTTGATGAATTCTATAAGGTCTAAATGTCTAATTTGGCTTAAGTATGATAGGATTTGTTAATTTGGTTCATGTAAATTAATGGCAGGTGATGATGTTCCTGAACCATTCGATCCTCCTTCAGGACCAGTGGGTGATACAACACCATCTCCACCAAATGGCGGCGGCTTAGGAAATCCATACAATGGATTTTCACCGCCATCTTTATCAGATGGCGGCTCTGGAAATCCTGATACAAGTTCAGGATTCAGGCCTGATTTGACTCCTTCCTCTGCCACGGATTCAGGGAGACTTTCAGTATTTGTTGTTCTAGCAGCCTGTGGAGCAATTGCCTTGAAGTTGTACTGAATTGATTCCCCCTCACTCCCTTTTGGCATTTTGAGATGTACTAGTAGTTTATGAACATTTTTTTGGTGTGTGTATACATTGGAGAACAGGTTGGAAATATTTTTTGTTGTGTCTTGTAATCAAGTTGTACTGCAATATAATGAATTTTTTTTGGGTTTTTGATATTTATATTTTTCAATTCTTCCTTCTTTTTTTGAGAAAGAAGCTGTAAAACTTCCCTCCCCTGTTACCAATAGAATTTGATTACTGATCAGTTGGTGTTTCCTACAAATTTATAAGGTTATAATGACAAAAAAGGATCCTCTTGAAGGATCACGTTACTCAACATAGGAGTACTTCAGTAATGACCTTAGCATAATTTGCAAGGTTTCATCCAACTGCTTTCTTCTTTGACTTAATTAGATGTGTCAAATTTAGTGGCCAAAATATAGTTCCCCTGCTTAGGTTTGGAAAGCAAGAAAGATTAGCAGAATGACGATTGGCCAAAAAAAAAAAAAAAAAAGCCTAAAACTAGAGAGAGGCCTTACGAGGGCAAAACTAGAGAGCGGCCTTACGAGGGCTCTTTCCGCTTACAGCGGTTGTGAGTACGAGTAGGAAAGTTAGCCAATTTCTCCTGCCTAGTTTAGATAAAGCACCCCTTATCGCCCCACGATATCCCGGTTAGGACACAAAGCTTACTCTATTCCTAAAATAGCAGATTCCATAACAGCATTCTGCCTATTGGAAAACAGAACACTCGTGTCACACACTTGGCCCATTTGCCTTGCAAAGAGTTCAAACCCACTTGAAATTGGAAAGGGAAATCGGCATAGTACTGGAAAGTACTGATTAGGGGTTCATCCCTCAATGTAGCACTACTTGAAAGTCAGGATAAATTCCACTCTCAGTTAGTACGTACCTTTTTTTTTTTTAAAGCAAAAACTCTTAATCGTTGGTATCCCATACCCATGATCTATAGAATCCTCATCCACCTCAAACTCATTGAATCAAAATCAATATTAATATCTTATAAGTTTCAAGTATTGCTCTGACGTTCTTATATCAGTAACTAGAACAGAATCCAATTGGATTCTTCTCTTTGATCCAGATATTCAAAATTGAAAACTAGCTTCGTTTCTTCTGACTATTGATATTTTGTAACACAATGGCCTTCAATTGTCAGGAATCATCTGTTCAAAGGACTATTTACATATGTTACATGGATCTTTCTCAAATATATTGTTTGTAAAGTTGGTTATATTACAAAATAAAATAAATAGAAATACGTCAAAAAAAATTGATGGAACAAATTGCATAATCAGTTGAACCGGGCCATTATCAGTAGAGAATGAATTGTGAAAAGTTGAGCCCAAAAATGGAAGAAAAAGAAGTCTAAAAATGTTTTTTGTTTTGTTTTTTGTTCAGGTGTGGCTTTGATCCTATTTCGCGCTTGTTAATTTACCTGCATTTGATTTTTAGTTCATTTTTAGGTGTATACATGAATCTACTTATATGAATTTTCAAAATCAAATTTTATCGTTATAAAAAAAAAATCAACTAACATTAGACTACTTGAAAGTAAATGTTGTTAATCTGAGCCTTCCTTTCCCGCCTATTCGCTACTTTCTTCCACGCACAAAAACACCTCTCAGAGTCTCAGTAAAATCAGTTTCCACTAATCTGTTACAACAACAATCTCTCTCAATCAAAAAACAAAAAATAACTGTCTCTCTTTCTCTCTCTAGACCAATGGCTGAAGTACACGTACTCCTCTTTGTTTCCCTTATTCTCCTACTCACCGCCGGCACACTTCAAGCACAACCAGAACAACTACCGTCGTCTTCATCAACCGGCTGTGCCGATGAACTTGTAGCGTTTTCTCCATGTCTTCCTTACATTTCTGAGTCGCCTAACAATATCTCCGATACGCCTCCTATTCAGTGTTGCGACAACTTCGCGAAGGCTTTTGATGATAATACTGCTATTTGCCTTTGTTACCTCGTTCATAACCCTCAGATCCTTGGATTTCCTATCAGTTCCGTGAAACTGTTGTCGTTAACTTCTGTTTGTCCTGTGAAGGAGAAACAAGGCGAGGAGATATTTTCTCTCGAGTCTCTCTGTTCAGGTGTGGCTTCGATCTGATTTCGAGCTTGTTTAATTTACCTGCATTTGATTTTTAGTTCATTTTTAGGTGTATACATGAATCTACATATATGAATTGAAATTTTATCGTTATAGACTGATGCTAACATTATACTACTTGAAAGTAAATGTTGTTAATCTGAGCCTATAGTTTGAATTAGTTGCTCTGTTTTGACAAGTGTGTGATACTTCGGTTTCAGGTATTATCTTAAAAATGTATACTAGTTTGATTATTTTGATATGAGGATAATTCTGGCTTACTTAATCATGTAGTATCTGCATAGAAATGATTTCAGTTGAGCGCTGAAAATTTTCAATCCGATTTCGCGCTTGTTTACCTACATTTGATTTTTATATATTTTCAGGTGTATACACATGCTATATTTCGTATCTCTGAGTGAATAAATCTACTACTATATGAATTAGAAGTTTGTCGTTATGGACTGATAGTAACATTATACTACTTGAAAGTAAATGTTGTTAATCGAGTCTAAGATTTGAATTAGTTGCTCTGTTTCAAAATGCAGTTTGATATATACTTCCGTTTCACATATTCAGGCAAATTGTGAGTTAATCGATATTTTAAAAATGTTAATATGATTACTAATTTTTATACGAGGAGAATTCCAGCTTATGATTCAATTAGCTCTTAAAGTTAGTTAAATCTCGATAGAGAGGAGAATTTCTCTCTCGAGTCTCTCTGTTCAGGTGTGGTTTTGATCCGATCTCGCGCTTGTTTTAAGTACTTACTAAATTTGATTTTTAGTTCATTTTCAGGTGTATACACATATACTATATTCGTATCTCTGACTTAATGAATCTACTATATGAATTTAAATTTTATCGTTATATGGACTGATAGTAACATTATGTATATGCTTGAAAGTAGATGTTGTTAATCGAGTCTATGATTTGAATTAGTTGCTCTGTATCAAAATGTTTGATATATACTTCCGTTTCACATATTATACTAATTGCGATTTAATCGATACTTTAAAAATGTATATTTCATGTTACGTTTGATCGTTTTGGTATGAGGAGAATACTAGCTTACGTAATCGTGTACTAGTTTCTAAATAAAAATGATTCAATTGAGCTCTAAAAGTTAGTCAAATCTCGATAGACAAAAATGGCAAAACAAATTGGAACAAATTGGGCTTTTGGTATATATTGGTTCTCGGTAGAGTTTCCGAATGTGCTGTTTATCTCTGTATAGTACTTGTTATTTCACTGTAAGTTGAAAATCTCATTTAGCTAATGCATCCATTTGTTGTTTTGAGTAATCCGCCACATATAGCTTGTCATCAAGTGAACACAAAGGAAGAACTTCTACTGTTCTACATGTATATGCACAAATGTTGTTACTACTATCAATTATCCTGTTGTTACTACTATTACTTGCTTCAAGTTCTTATGGATGTGAAAGATATTTCTAGTAGTTACAGTATTACAGATGTGAAAGTAGGAAGTAAGATGAATTCTTATTGAATCCCCTAATTTTGAAGACAGATCTTACATGTAATAATCCATATTAATTTACTAAGGGTTAAACAATGAACTTTATGTAAAAAGCACATCTTATAAACTACTTGTAATGCATGCATCAGTTGTAAGTATGTCCAATCCACTTGGTAGATCATGATCCCAAAGTTGCATTAACTTAAATGAATTGCAACTTAGCCATATGTGACTTAAGTCCATCTGCAGTAGCAGTAACTACATGACAGTTCCAAACTGAGCACTACCCGTCCCCAAGCACCAATATATACCATAACCTTTTTCTCTTTTGCCCATTTGGTTTGCTAATTTGATACTTGAGTTTGATTCACCATTCATGTTATCTGGAATCCTTTAGGGATACATATATGAATTGATATACTTGCAAGAGTTCTGTAACACACACACACACACACACATTTTACACCTGTTCGATGGAAATATGTTATAGTTCACTACACAGAAGATTTTTGAAGAACAATCAAAGATTAGCCATTTCATTCAGAATACAAAATATTTGTCGATGTTAACTATTTTGTTTTCCGTGACTCAGGACCAACTATGCTGCCTCCTTTTCGAACGATAACAGGTAATTCTCCTTTGATCTTTTGCCATAATCAAACTGGTGATACTACTTATTCACAATCTCCTGATCACTTCATTGTGTAAAATTTTCTAGCAGATCACAGGGATTCAAGTTCAGGTCCGAGGAGTCCTAGCCCTGGCCCTAGCCCAAATCGTAAACGTAGACCTACCCCACCACGCAATCCACCCCCAGGCAAGTTACTACAATTGATCTTATCTCTCCTCTGATTCTTCAAGCTTATAACTTTGACATTCCAACTATTCCCTTCCATTTTCATGAATACATTGCTACCCATTTAGGAGCACTACTGTATCTCTGAATAACATTTATAAGTTGATAAGCAAAATTCACAAACTGCAGTTCTTAGAAGCTTAGGTACTACTAGCTTCGATGGACGAAAAAGGAAGGGCAGGAATAAAACAGGGGAACAAATTTTGAAGGGGGGAGATTGATTTTGTACCAGAAAAATTGAATTATCACTTTATTGCAGGTCATCGTGATCACCCTTCACCACCCTCCGATGTTGATGTTGATAATCCTTTCCCTGCTGCTCAGGCCTCACCACCCTGTACCTGTTCATCAGCCACAGGAATGATGTGCAATTACCGTCTATGGGTTCTTTCTGCAATGTCTATTTTCCTGCATCTCTCTTGCAAGCATGCAACTTAGGTAATAAACAGACAGTTCCACTGGAAGCTATTAAGTCAAAATCAGAGTTCTGTGGATAGATGTAAAACTACTGGCAAAAGAATTCTTTGTTAAATTCCTGTACTGGTTTGACATGCACTGCTTCAGTATCTGATGTACACATAATCTTCTTAGCCTATGATTGAAAAGCGATGCCAGGTGCAATTTGAGTAATTGGCGAGTCATTTATAGCAGCAAGTAGACCAAGCCCACTTCTATTATTACCCTTTCCAGAAAATCAGTCAGCATTACATTTCAATTTTAACAAGTCATTCTGGAGATTAGGAAATTCAAAATGCAAAGCATCATTCTGGTGTGTAATGTTGGTAATAATCTTATATGTTGGATCTGAGGTTCAACATGGCAGATATTTTCAATAAATGACAAACCTTTTTATCACTTAGCCCTTTCAATGAAGGTTTTATTCCATTAATTCTCCCGGAACTTTTTGGTCCTTCACTCAACTTGGTGTTGGGTCTAGAACGTTCTTCTTTTCCCAATCAAGAATGTGTCTTTTAGAGTTGTAGAAAATATACCATGCGCGCTCCAAAGTTTGAGAAGGTCAAGTGAAGTCACCCATCAACACATTTAGAATGTTAATCTAGTAAGGACATCGTAGGGGGTAAAAAAAGATCTGATTAGCTCCAAATGATCCATAAGAAGCTTCAATTTTGCTGTACGCATTCAACACATCCCACATACTTTTCTTGTGGAGCAAAAACGTTTTCTTTTTCACAAAATAAAGTAAGATGATAAGGTCATTTCTCTGGGACTATTTATAATCTCGTGTTACTAATCAATTAGTTAGCCAAAACATTCATCCACAGATAGCTTTTTATTCTTAATCTAAATTATTACTGTTTTGTTACTCAATCCATGCAAAACAGCTTCCAGCATCCCCACCTCCCAACTCTCTCTTTCACCCCCACCCCAATATTAATTCACTTGAAACTTGTCCTCCAACAAAATCCACATGCTTAACCGAGTCGTTTTAACCAACAGTCTCATCAAACCAACTCTGTTTTTGTCTGAAGCTTATTAGTGATCCCTGTAATACCCCTAAGTCTTGCAAATGACTGAAGAAACACTTTCCAGCATAAAATAAGTGATTGTTGAAACATAAGAAAGTCTAACACCACCAGCTCTCCATTTACCTGAAACTTGAAAATAATTAAAACTAGATTCCTTAACACTACAACTGGAGTATCAATCAAACAACGAACACTTATAGCATCAAATTTTTTGGCAGTTATAATGACTGAAGTTTTTTTCCCATCACATAAGATTCATATGCTTAAAGAGTAAACATAACACGCAAAAGCAGCTTCAGGAGTTGGAAACAGGGGCATCTTTGACAGACTCGCGCCAAGCATATTCCCTTGCTCCATCCTTGTCGACAATTTTAATCACAAAGTTTGGTGGGGCAACAACCAGCCTAGATCGGATCTCCATGATGCACTTATCTGCCAAATCAATGGCTTCTTCAACTGTCATGTCCTTCCGGTAGTGCCTATCCATCATGGCGAGAGAGAAATAGGAGCCATAACCGAATGCTGCCTTATCCACCTTGTGAAGAGTAGCGATATAATCAATGTAATATAGAGATGGGCCTGTCTCCTTGTCATATCCAGCCAGGATAATGTTCACCATGTATGGATTCTACAAAAACAAACATTGCAGTTAACCAATGTGTATGCGAAAACCAAAGTGGCACATCAAAATTTTGAAAACTAACCCTTGAAAGATGATAACTTTTCAAAGATAAAAACAGACGGGAAGTTTTCTTTCCCCAACATCCTCCTCTCCATAACATTTTGTTTAAAAGAGCTTCACATGTTATGGTTAAACAGAAGAGTGACACCTTGGTTCCCATTGTCATAAAACTCATCGTGCTTATAAAGAGATCATAGGAATTAGGAAAGATCAATAATGCACCAACTCAAGTGGACCCTACAGCTATATAAATCAAATTATTACCAGACAATAGCAACTGAAGCATGTAGCAATAAATGGATATATTGGCTTTAATGTTTTGCCCGTTCATTATAGTTTGTTGAGTATCATTCTGTAAAAACAAATTATGAGAATCTTGCACATTTTCTTTATCTACAGCAAAACTGCTGCCCAGGTCCGGCTTTATTTTGCTTCTATACTTTGTAACCAAAAGACTAAGTTATATCATTTGTATGATACTCTAAATTCAATACTCTTACCGTGTAAAATCAAATCAGAAAGCAATCTCTATTTGTGCCAAAAGTTCCTTCTAGTAAATGTACTCTTCTTGCTGTTTCAGAACATGCAAAGTTTCTCTGCCTATTCAAATATGATTAGTTCTTTCGACGTGCTGGGGAACCAGGTTCCTCGGTGGTAGAGCTTGCTCAAACTGTGTCTTTGCTACCACCATTCTCCCTTAAAGTATTGTTTGATTTTTCCCCTATCAGACTTCGCTATTCTGTATATAAGATCTCTATACCTAATCAACACAGTGTCTCATAAGTGAGATGGAAGGAGATATACAAAAAAATATTTCCAAATACAACATTATTTCCTTTCTCTTTTTTAGACTAACCTGTATGTTCAAGCAAGCTCTCTTCTCTAATCCTCTTCTCAAGTCAACCTAACCTCAAAGTCTTTATGTTACCCATTAAGTAATTATATATTTTTTATTTTCAAACAACATGTATATCTTAGCTTAAGCATTCTAGCATTTTTAACTAGAAGTTAAACAAATACGGGGTGCTAATGCACTTAAACAGTTCTTCTCTTTTCTTCTCTTGAAGTGTTCCGTTCATTCCGTAAATGAAACTCTACATAATGGCATCATGCTGAAGCATTTAGGGGTGCGTGAATCTTTATTTTGTTCTCCCCGAGGCTTTAAGCAGGATAAAGTTTAAGATGTTCATATGGATATCTACATGATAGTGGTGCATAATTTGCTGAGAAATGTGGGTTCACAGATGTCCTCCTGAATACAGGTGATTCTTCTCTTGTGAACAGATCCCTATTTTTTCCCCCCAGTCAAGAGATCCAATTCAAGATTTTTAAGTGGGTGGATGACTATCCGCCCACATCTTCCTTATATTCATGCTTCCTCTTTATGTTGGCCTGTTCTTAACAACTTCATTTCGAACTGTAATATACACATTAACAGTAGTCAGTTGGAGCGGACCCCCTCCCTACTTGTCAAACTTAATTTAGATGGTTGTTCTAAGGGTAGTTTAATTGAAGTGGCAGTGGAGGAGACCCTCACAAACTGTATGGCAACATATCCTAGGCCTATTTATACTTGTCATAACAGGAGCAAGGTGGTTTTGGAGTAACATGGTATTGAAGCACGTCACTGTTCTTTTCTTCATACTTCATAACTATGAGATTACCAAGAATATATCGAGGCCAGAAAGGTAATTCGTTAGCATTCATCTCACTCCATCATCTCACTATCCATTAGCATCATTGATACATACCAAAGCAAAAAGGCAACTTATATAGAATGTAGAGTAGCAACGTTAAATGAAAGTGAATGCTGGCCCTTAACAAATCCACAAAGAAATAATCTAAGATGGATGTGCTTCATACAAGATTAGACAAAAATTTTGAGGATTACAAGATTAGGAAAATTTAGACAAGATTAAAAATGATCCACATCCAGCAAAGGGTTGAAGTGACACACACAGAGGATAAAATGATAATGGTCATGAAATAGTTTGATCATGTTTTATGTGAACCTACAGCACCAGTATGTAGGTTGAGTTACAATGATGAAGGTGAAAAAGAGAACGACCTAAACCTAAAACCATATATACGGAAGTTCTCTGAGAAGACCTGCAATTTCGCTACAATCTATCTAAGTCCCTATGGATTTAACTAAAAACAAACACAATGGAAGCAAAATGATCCATGCAAATGATCCCAATTAATTTTAACAACAACCAAGTCTTAGTCCCAACTAAATGGGATCAACTTTTTTCTCTCAGAAAAAAAGGTGATCGCAATTAGTTGGGACTAACACTTAAATGTTGTTAAAGCTACATTAAGTCTCATACTTGCAAAAAACTTTTAGTTTGATAAAAGATTTGTATTTCAGGGCAGGAATAAGTGTAAGATCTAAATAAACTCTAGTTTTAAATAACTCTTACTTTGTCTTAAAAGACAATCTATTGAGTATCAAAATAAAATGGGTCCCGCAAGAGAAAAATGAATGTATCATAAGCCAACCTCAAATTAGCTTGGAACTGAGGCTTAGTTGATTTATTCAATCACTATCTTCTAGCAAAGTTTACATTGCGCAAACAGACAAGTTTGCGCCTCAAAATCTAGTTAAGTATGCACTGATAAAGAGGGTTCACAGTGCATGAAATGCTCCCTAACTAGCGGATGGGTAGGGAAAGAGTAGGCACATACTGTACAAAACATGCATCTAGCATTTTGCAAACAGACTGTTTCAACTTCTCCAACCTGTGACCAATAAGTCATCAACGAAGCAAATCTGACGTTGCGCCAAAAATCCCCTTATATATCTTCACCGGTAAACACACTAATACTACAGATGAGCAGGAGATTTATTTTAAGATAAAAATGGTGCCTCAAGATTGTTTATCATCCAATTATACTCAAAACTACAGATGGGCTACATATTAGAGGTTATACTAAGTTTTGTAAAAGGAAGTTTCTCTACTTCCTGGAACATAAATTTCGTCATTGAATGTTCATCTCCAGTCAACATTGTCACTAAAGAAGCTAACACAAGAAGGCAGAACTTTCACAGAATCTAGGAGTGCAATCAAAGGTAAAATCTTCATATAGTGAAGCTAATGTATGCACAAAATAGAGAGAATTTAACTACATTAAATGATGCTATACAGAATTGTTACTGCTGCAGACACTTTGAACACAAGGTTGATTTTGTTTTCCTTTTTTACTACTCAGCCTCTAAATCTTCACCTATCGTGCTATATTGGTATCAAGTGCCAATAACTTTGCATTTCTGTACACATTAATACATGTGTAGTCTTCTATAGTTTTCAGTATACTGTCTGTCAATCAAGTTCACAAATTTGAGTAATCAAATGTCTTCACATTTGCAGATATAAGGGGCATGATATGTTGGCACCTTTTACAGCCGGGTGGCATACTACTAATTTGGAACCTGTAGTTATACAAAAGTCTGAGGTTGAATTCATGTCTTTCTTTTTGCAATATACTTCAGAAGTTACTTCCATGTTTAATATATTTGTGTAATTTTGTCGTAGGGTTCTTATGTCTATGACATTAATGGGAAGAAGTACCTCGATGCTCTAGCTGGCTTGTGGTGCACAACCTTAGGTACTTACAATCTATGTTGCTCGGACTCTTCAAAAATGCAGAAAGGTGCGTGTCGGATCCTCCAAAAATAGTTCATTTTTGAGGATCCGACACGAAGCATGCATCATTTTTGAAAAGTCTTCACTATTTTTAGTTACCACTTTGTCCTCCTATTTGACATATAGCTGACACATTAAACAACTCAACGTTGCCCTTTTACCATTCATTTTGGAATCGTACTACAAAACCTTCTTTGGTACGTAAAATTCTCAGTAGGCCTTATCACGAAAGACAAAAGAAATCTCCTCGCTGTCCAGGTTTCGCTATAAGTTTTACTTAGATCTCAGACTGATTTTATTTTCAAACATACAGGATCTTGCAAAGCAACTCCTAGATCTGTTTACTGCAAATAAAATGGCGAAAGCTTTTTTCACAAACAGCGGTTCAGAAGCCAATGATACACAGGTTGTTACACAATTAACTTGCTAAATAATAGAAACAAAGTCCATGTTCTGTTGGAGATTTTGACAGAATGCTACAATGTTTTTGGTGTTTGCATTGGTTAACTAACTCAAGCACATTTTGAGGAATGATTTTTAGGATATTAAGTAACTTTTGACACTTACACTGTGATCTGTAGGTGAAACTGGTGTGGTATTACAACAATGCACTCGGGAGGCCAGAAAAAAAGAAATTCATTGCTCGAACAAAAGCGTAATCTGATTCTCATCCCCTGTTTCTTTTTGTGTGTGTTCACACGTGTTGTATTGCTTTTCCTTTGACTAATATAATATTCATGCTTGTCATCTTCAAACAGATACCACGGTTCAACTCTGATTTCCGCAAGTCTCTCTGGGTAATATGCTTATCAGTTCCGGGCAATCAATTATTTTCCGTTTCAATTATTCGTTATGCTAATATATTTTTTTGCAGTCTTCCTGCACTTCATCAGAAATTTGATCTGCCAGCTCCGTTTGTTCTGCACACTGACTGCCCTCATTATTGGCGATTTCACCTGCCAGGTTTTTTTACTTATCTCTACTTCTTATTGTATCGTGATCTTATTATATCAGTCGACGCGCAGAACATGAACTTTTAACAATAATGTGTATGTCAGGTGAGACGGAAGAGGAGTTCTCAACAAGGTTGGCAAATAATTTGGAAAATCTCATACTCAAAGAGGGACCTGAAACAGTAACTTCTATCAACTTTTTTCACTTATCCTGTTTTCTTTAATTGCATCATGTATAGATGGTGAAGTTATGCCTGACTAGTTTACTTGTTCATCAACTAGATAGCTGCTTTCATTGCTGAACCAGTGATGGGAGCAGGAGGTGTCATACCTCCTCCGGTGAACTATTTCGATAAGGTCAGTTTTCCTTGCACTCTTTAATTTTCGAGTGAGGAGAGAATACTACTATGAATTGATATTCTTTTTGCGTCGACAAGCAAGCTAAATACATTGAACAACGGATGCGCTTTCTTACGCGATGCTTAAGAATGAGCCAACAGCCCGTCCCCGACACCTTTTCCTTTTTATATTTGATATTGAAGTGCATAATCTTATGACCGGCCTAGAATGTAACTCGTAAACACTATGTCTACATGTCAAGCATCTCAGATTTTAGCAGCAATATAGGAATTTGTGGGGTTCCTCAAGATAATAGTCTTTACAAGAACTTACTTCTAGTTTCTTAGTTGTAATTCTGATAGTTCATTGTTTTACATTTCTCTTTCTAGGACTATTCTTATAAATACCTGAAACAATAATTTTCATCCAATTCTTTTTTAGATCCAAGCTATACTCAAGAAGTACGACATTCTTGTCATTGCGGATGAGGTCATATGTGGATTTGGAAGGCTCGGGACAATGTTCGGATGTGAAAAACACAACATTAAACCTGATCTTGTCTCTGTTGCAAAGGTAGATAGATTTAACTCTGTACAATCTATGCAAATTATACTCCATTTCTACATTCTCAATTTTCTCCTAACTATGCACCAGAAGCGCCAACCCCATGCCATTACCAACAGAATGTCATCCCCTAATAAATATGCAGTATGCCATGTCTTAGATGCAACAACAGCAACTCACTATTAGATAGAGCAGAACAGTAGCATATGCCAAACTTGCCAAGACAAACTTATTTTTCTCAATGAAAGTTTCTTATTCTTAATCCAACAACAATGTACCCAGTGTAATCCCACAAGTGGGGTCTGGGGAGGGTAGAGTGTACTCAGACCTTACCCCTACCTTGGAAGGTAGAGAGATTGTTTCCGATAGACCCTCGGCTCAAAGAAAAGCAAACCCAAGCAGTCAGGAAAAGAAATGGCAGAAGTAAAGAAGTAATGGCAAAATGGGTATAAAGCATGACAAAGCAATCTGGAAAAAAAGGGGACAATATCATAACTACCCCAAACTCATACAATAATTGAAGTAGAAGAATCGTGGATAATAACATAAATCTAAGAGCAAGAGACTACCAGAACGAGATCAATACATACAAACTAGATACTCTTATTCTTAATCCATACAAACTTAATACTGGAAAACTAGATCAAGATGCTTAATTATTTTTGCATCTGTTGAAATTACTGATTTCCACTTTGTCCAATACTCTACGAATCAGGAGTCTTTCTTAGCTACTTTACAGACATGTATATCAGTGGGGTGTGAAACTCATGAAAAAGTGATACTTGGGTGTGTAATTGACCATTATAGAAATGCCAAACCCTAATTTTGACGTTTTGGGATTTCTATAATTCAAATTTTACACGACCACCCCCAAAAAAAGTCCCAAATCATAGTAGATTACAAAACGAATTACCTTACGTAACGCTGTAGCAAGTTCCCCTCTTGTAAAATTAGCCGCAGCAGCAGTAGTCAACGGGATACCATTACGAAACTGATACAACGCCACATTTTTCTGCACATACTCCGTAAACTGAGCTCTGTATTCACCCAAAAACAAACACAAATTAATTTATAAAAAAAATAAAAATAAAAAAAAATAAAAATAAAAAAAACTCGATGAGTACCTGTCACCAGGTTCACCACTAGCGCCCATAAGTTTGTGAGAATCAAGAAGCATGATTTTGTCTTCATTGGATTTGTGAACAAGTATACTGTGTACTGCTGATGAGTCTGCCACTACCAAAGCGAAACCATTTCCCACCATTCCAAACACACACTCCATCTTCTTCTTCTACAAACTTCCAATAGATCTTCTTCTTCTTCTTCTAGAAAGTTTTGATTTGGTTTAGAAATATCAGAGCTTTTGAAGGGGGCCGTCTTGGAGAACAAGTTGAGTCTCCTTTTTTCTTTTAAGTTAATTGCAGTTTACTCCAGGTATTTTGATACTAATAACAAAATATAAGGTAGTATTTTGATACTAATAACAAAATATAACTTAAAATTGTATTTGAAATTTAAAAAGCATCAAAGAACTTGTTTTCACTTTCAATATAAGGTAGTATTTTGATTTGTTATTAGTATCAAAATACTACCTTATATTTTTCTTGTTTGGAAGTCTACTGCACCCACTTTAATGTATTTGTATTAATCGCTCTGGATAAAAGAGAATGTTCACTTAGTCTTTCTTTTCTGAGTCAAAAATAGTGTTCACTTATTAAGGGGCTATGAAAAATTTTAAATATAATTTGAAATTGTATTTGGAATTTAAAAAGCATCAAAGAACTTGTTTTCACTTTCAATACATTCAAACAATCAAATCTTTTTTGCAAAAACTATAATCAAACACAACTCCAACTCCAAAATACCAAATAAAGTGAAAAATATTTGATTTTCATGGCCAAACGCCAACTAAAGCAACAAAGAATTAACCTTATTTTTTTAGAGTTACCCCCATTAAGTTTTATGTGATCAAATCTCAATACATATTTAATTAGAGACAATTTAGTCAAATTACGTCTTTTTGTCTAGGAGTTAGTATTTTCTTAAGGGTGTGCAAATGCCTAAGTGACACTCTTTTTGATTCAGTGAGAGTATAATTTAACCTACTCCCTTCGTACACTTGAAATTTCAAGAGTCAATCAGATTTTTCTATGACCAAATTTTGAGAGTGGACCTAATTAGAGCGTATTTTGAAAGCCACCCAGGTAATTGAAATTAGGTGTAATTACACAATTTGACCTATTTGTTTGATCAAGTAATTACACAGCTAGATGGGAGTTGAGTGTAATTGAGAGGGTATAATTACACTCTCCAATTCTCAAGGGGAATGGAGAATTGGGTGTAACACCCCGTAATTACAGAGTTATTTTTAGTTTGTTTCTTTTTTGTTTTATTTTAATATCTTTTTATTTTTAATTTAATTTTTTATTTCTATGATTTTAATTTCTTTTATTTTTAATTTATTATTTATTTCTATTATTTTAATTTCTTTTTTTTTATTATTTTTAAAATGTATTTTTCTTTCAAAAAAGGGTCTAAAGTCCCTTAGACTTATAGAATTGGTAAAAAAAATACCCTTCATCCACCTTTCTAACGAAGGGCAAAAATTAAAGACCACCAATTTAATGGACAAAAATTAAAGACCACCCCAAAATAAGGGCATTCTTGCGAATTGCCCATATATTTTCCATTTGATGGTGAAGGGTATATATTTATAGTGTGTAAACTTAGTGTAGTTATGTTATTTAATGAGGTGATAATTTATATTTATTTATTATTATTAAATACTAAATTTTATGCATAAATACATGTAATATACTCCCTCTCTTCCTTACTTGCCCTTTGTACTAAAAATATATTTTTAGTTTTACATGCTCATTTTAGCAAATTAAGAGAGATATATTATTTTCTTTCAATATTACTCTTATCATTAAGTAATCACATAAAATACTAATTATCAAACTTAGATTTTCAAAGCAAAATTAATAAGGTTAATTTAATAATTAAATTTCTAATAAATACTTTTTAAGAGAAATGTCATGTAATCTAGGACAAGTAAAAAAGAAACAGAAGAAGTATTTGTTAAGAAAATACGGATAAGATACTACCTTTGTGAGGGTAAATATAATTCACTACTTTAAATAATGTGTTATGATATGTTCTTATGCAAAACAAACCAATCAGTATTTGATTAAGTTATTTTAGATAAAACTTATTCACATAAAAGATTATAAGAACTTACAATAATATCATAAAAAGATATAAGAACTTATGCACGGGCCATTATTCCCTAGTTGTCTATAAAAAGTGAAAGTTAGTTAACATATAATATGAAAAAATAAGATATGTTTACCGCAGTGTATTATTTGCAGTATCAATATATATTACTTTAATCCTTAAAGGAAAACTCAAATTGAAGATGTTCGAATATGGGATTGATTTCATAGATGTTCTAATGTTCACTTAACTTCAGTTTTATTGCACTAAAGTTACTACATTTTTTATAACGGAAAAATCATATAGTAACTTTTACTTAGGTACCACGAAAATCACTAAATTATTTGTTTAACAAAAGTCGCTAAATTTTAGTTAAGTATCACAAAAAGTCATAAGGGGAAAACAAGAGATACATTTTATATGATAGTCAGGCGGAGTTAAGTGACTTTTTGGGTACAAGAAAAATGATCTGGTGACTTTCTATGATACTTAGGCAAAGTGAGTTATTTTTATGTTATAAAGAGAAGCATTGTCATAATTTAGTGGACTTTGTGCAATAAAATAAAAGCTTGGTGACCATTTGTGAAATTATCCCTTTGGATATGTCAGGTAAGGATAAATATCTAGTCAGGTAAGGATAAATATCTAATACCACAAGATGTTTACACCAAATCATATAAACTAATTATAGTTATGTGATGTGATGTCATAAGATGAAAATGCATGTTAATTAGTAACCATGACTAATTGTTAAAAATCTAAATGCAAACACATGTGATCTTGCATGTTTTAAACATCGAAAATGAGTAAGTTTCTACCGTAATCAAGAAATGAGGAAAACTAAATTAATACCTGCAAGGAAGTTCAATGTTTTGTTATGAGCATTGATTCCAAAACCAACCATCCTTAGATTTGAATCTCCGGTGGCTATAACTATAATAGGATGACTTGCTGGGATTACAAAAAGATCACCAACTGATAGACAATCTCGGACTGTCTGATAATGGCCTTGTTTCTGGCTACCAACCATTTCAAAGCGCCCATTTCCTTCTGCAACCATTACCAACCATGTAGCCTTTGTACAGTACAATGGTAATATCATTCCACCCTGCAAAATTAATTTACCAAATATAACAGTAATATGCCTCAATCACAAGGAAGTTACGTTCAGCGATACAAATCCTCGCTGTGCATATCACTCCATTTAAGCTTCTATCATGTATGTTAAAATAATAACCATATTTAATTCCCAAAAAAATTATGGTATCATGATTTTGGGTTTTTAACTAATGTTACTATTTTCCTATTAGTCCGTCTTAAAAAGAATAACACATCTCTATATTTTAAAACATTTAATCATAAATTTTGAGTTTTACCTTAATGAGAAGCTTTTAGAGCTACACAAATATTATTACACGGCTCTGTACTCCACAAAGGCAGGGATAAAGTCTGCGTACATCCTATCCTCTCCAGACCCCACTTGTGAGGATTACACTGGTATGTTATTGTTTGTTGTTTCAGAGCACGTATTTCAAAAGTCTCATAGGCTCACAAATAATGTTATGACTTGTTTAAGATCATAAGTTTTGAAAGTCTTCACTTTTTCTTGTACTTAATTAAATTGTGTGCCAAACCAATTTATGTCACATAAATTGAAATAGAAGGAGTGGCAAATTGCAAAGAGGCTTACTTGGTTGATGTTCATGATACCAACAGCTACATTCAAATCCCTCAACTGCTCAAATCTCTCTGGAGTTGCTTCAAAGTAGTTTCCAAATCTGTTACTCAATAATGGTAGTTTCCAAATCCGTTACTCAATAATGGGTGTTCGTTCAACACATTGAAAGGACCTCTCGTTTCACCTCTCTTTTGCTTACTGGAGCCTACAGCGTGATTGCTAATTGCTCTAATTTGCTCTTCAAAGGGCTTTGACAACTATACCCTGTCTTTTTTGTCCAAATAACCTCTCTATTGTGTCCCTTGGGGTCTAATAAAAAATAATGTAAACAAAATACAAAGTGAGAATTGCAGATAACCGAAGCAGTAAAAAATGAATTTAAGATAAATAAGGGTTTTCTCCATTTTTGGCCCATCGGGCGAAATTAATTAAAGACGCTAGTAAAAATATACTGAACATATACATTGATCATGTATATTGTATATAATATGAATATTATATGTATATTTTATACTTAATACACATAGCCGATACATTTGCTGGCTATTCTGTGAATTAGATCACCAAAAGTCATTGGACTGTAATTACATTGAAAGCAGTCTCTAGGATATCAGTGCTGAAAGCTTTGTAGAAGGTTTCTGGATTTTCGCCTCCGGCACTAAAGAATTCCTGAATCCAAAGGCAAGTATATTAGCATCAAAATACATCTTATACTACCATATCCCTAATTGCCTGTATTTTGTACTCCCTCTGTCCCAATTTATGTGATACACTTTCCTTTTAGTCTGTTCCAAAAACAGTTGTTCCTATATTTAAAAATAGTTTAACTAAAAACTTCCCCTTTTAGATTACAAGTTTCAAAAGTCTTTCTTTCTTAAACTCCGTGCCTATAAATTGGGACGGAGGGAGTATCAATAAAGTCTTATTTGACCATTTTTTGAAGGTCAAAAATAGAAATATTGAACAAATTGAGAATGCAAATAGTCTCCCAAATTTTAAAGGTTGATAAAAGACTCTCTCAAGAGGGGAAACTTTTTTGGGGCCTATAATCATCTAATTGTACTATGATAACCTGAAATTGGCCAGGAATATTAACGGCCTTGGCTAGCGCGTAAACAGAGGACTTTTCTTTGTTATCCCTGTTAATAAAGTAGACTGTTGAACCTGCAGAAACTCTGATTACATCTCCATGCTCCAAGTTGAAGGAATTCCTCTCATCTTCTTCAGCTATATTTATGGTTCCTCTCCCTATAATAAGCATAAAAAAATTTACTCCTTCCATTCTAGTTTACACGAAACACTTTCCTGTTTTAGACCGTTTTAAAGGGACACTCCTAAATTTGGAAAATCAGTTTTATATATCTCATTTTAACTTTAATAAGAAGTTTTTATAATCACACAAACAATATAATACTATATTTAAAGACATAAGTTCAAAATTTTATAGCCGCGCAAATGCTATAACATAGTATTTAATAGATCACATGTTAAAAAAATCTTCATTTTTCCTGAAATTTTGTACGATTAAGTAATTCACAAAGTTCCACTCCATTTTAGTATGAACCACGAGCATATGTAAACCTTACCTCTAAGAACAAGAAGTATGACTTCAGCATCAAAGTGATGAGGAAGCATGAAAGACAGAGGTTCAAATTCAAGCACTGATATTCTGTACTTATCTATTCCTCGAAGAAGTTCAGTCCTTGCAGTGAATTTGTCAAGGACTCGAAATTCACCATGTTCTGAGCTCAGTCGAGATTTGAACCTATGTGACTCATATAAGTAGGGATTGTTCTCTTCTTCATTACATTGACAAGCAAGAAAGACAGAGCGGATCAAGAAGAAGAGGAGAAATAAAAGCTTTGGATTAGGTAAAATTGCCATAGTTTTAATTGAACTGTGTGATGGAAGCTTATTTCCAAAGTTTTGATGAGGGATGAAGATAACTTAATTTTGCGTGTGAACTTTTAATGGAAGAGTATGAGTTTTGAACTTTGCAGGTAGGTTGACAAGTTTTGACGTGTGATAAGGAATGCAGCATGCATGTGCAATTCAGGTGAAGTATGGTATACCAACATGTGAAATCAGCTTACGAGGTTTTTCATGTTTCACAGATTAGTGAATCCAAATTTCATACTTTTATTTTCACAAATTTTTGGTCCATTTTTTGCAGATTAGTTCGGGTGCGCATTTCTATATGCATGAAGACCTATATGAAGAGGTTTACACAAACTTTCTAACCGGTACAAGACATCCGACATCTAAATTAAACATGTATGCATACTTTCAATTTTTTTTGTGGATTTCGACAAGCATTCAGACAATAGTATGCTCATTGCGCTGCAAGGCTTCTAAACTGGCTATTCACTATTCTTCCAATGGACTGGAGATTCTATTTCTATTGTGGTTGATTACGTAGATGACATTATTGACGGGGGATAATGTTGTTGAATTACTTAATTTGAAACATTAAAGGTCTTGGTTATGCACATTTCTTCTTAGGAATGGAAATTATTAGAGAGTCTAGTACTAGAGGTGATTCTCAGTCAAGAGAAGACTAACCATTGACTTCTTATCTGAATTTGAGTATTTGGACCTCATTTCGGCACCTTGACCTCTAGATCCAACTTGCAAGCTTCTTCTAAATTTTTGTGAGCCTCTTCCAGATCCTAACTTTTAGACGCATCCAAGGAAAATTTGCCCGAGATTTTTGGCTATTATCAATGAAGGTAATAGAATATATTTTAGAAGAATTGATTAAGTTATTAACATGGAACCTTTTGACACCAAGCAATGAAGCTCTTTCTCTAAAAGTTTCTCTAAAAGAATTTTCATAAATTCTTTTCTAATAAAATAAGAGTTTTTCATTAACCAAAACTTTTTATATACACAAGAGGAGCCTAATTGACCCGGCCAACTCAGTCAATCTCCAGGTCCCTAATTTCCTATCCTGTACCCGATCAGACCTTTTCGTTGTTGTTCATGGCACACCTTAGTCAGTACATGTAAGATCATCGACGTCTCCATCTTGATGCAACTTTTCATTGCATGCATTATATGTTCAATGACCCAAATTTTGGCCTTTTTATGTCTTTAGATCCTTCTTTGCATATTCTTGCCTTTTGTGACTTTGATTGGGGTACCTGCCCTAGCACAAGAAGATCGGTTAGTGGATTCTTTATCAATCTCAATTGGTCTCCAATTTCTTGCAAATCGAAGCAAACTTTAGTCTAAGCGAACTTTGATCTCTTCACCCATTCTCTCTTCTTTCCTTAATGTTTCAATTCGATTCTCCACAGGAGCATAATTAACACCACAATTAATATCACTATTAACCTTGCTAACACTACGTAATTAACATTGGTAATTTTATTTTCCAGGTACTTGTTATGACTTGCTACTTACAGAGGATATTAATCTTGTTCCCCACGTTCTTTTTTACTTAATAGTATAAGTTTATGACGGTAAATCTTATATCCTTGAAGATTTTGAGATAAATTAGAATGGGAAAGGAAGCAAATTTTCTGTACATATTCAAAAACAGAAAGGAGTAAGAGGTGCTCATAGCAAGGTTCTCATTATTTTGGTTAAAAGAGGAGGTTCTTTTATTTATGTCACAAAATTAACATTGCACACGACAACATATTACAAGAGAGGCAAAAAACGCTTACAACCCTTTGGCTTAGAATACTCATACTTATTTTACTACTACTATCAGTAGTGTACTCTTGAAGCCTTTCTTTATTTATTCATAAAGCTCTCACTTCATTTACAACTAGAAAACGAAGTCCAAAATTGAAGACACATATTGCTGCTGTTGGCGCTGTTCTGGCCCTGCCACAAAGTAAGACTGACGTTGCTTCTGCAAGATTTCTTCAACCTCCCTTGCTGGCATGTTGAAGGAAAGTTCTTTTGCTTCCCTATCTACATTTCTCCATATGCTCTTTTGACCTAAAATTTCAAACCAGCAAAGAAGTTTATAAAAAATGTTACTATAACTTTATGACGGTGTAATAACTACATGTAAATGTCTATCAAAAGTTGAAATCTAGCTACATATATGAAAATAAGATATGTTAATTGCTAGTACTATTATTTACGGTTATATATTCTCTTTGTTTCACTATTTTTGTCTTAGTTTGACTTGACACAAAGTTTAGTAAAGAAAGGAAGATTTTTGAAGCTTGTGATCAATATACCTTAACATTTTGTGGCTATACATTTTTGAAATTTATGGTTTTAAACATGTCATAGCATCCGTGTGGCTATAAAAACTTTTCGTTAAGAAAATATTAGGACTGTGACATTCTATTTGGAACGAACGAGCAATAAAATAGTTAGGAAAACTCAAATTGAAGAAATGAGGGCATGTAAAAAATGTGAGGAAATATGTCAAGTAATGAGGAATGAGGAAACAAATACCATACCAGCAAGGAAGTTCATTTTGTTGTTATGGGCATTGATTCCGAAAGCAACCGTACTGAGATTTGAATCTCCGGTGGCTGTAGCGGTTATAGGGTGGCCTGCGGGGATTACAAGAAAATCACCAACTGATAGACAACCTCGGACTATCTGATAATGGCCTTGTCTCTGGCTTTGGCTACCAACCATTTCAAAGAGCCCTTTTCCTTGTGCAACCATTACCAACCATGTAATCTTTGTATGGTAGACTGGTAATATCATTCCACCCTGCAAAATTAATTTTAAAAACGTTCAAGAAAAATAATAAACTCCAAGAGTATATATTATGCCTCAATAACGAGGAAGTTAAAGTTCAAATAATTAAGGAACAACTTTGAGCATAACTCAACCCAAAAGTTATCTCATCAGGTGATAATTATTTAAGGTCATATAAAGAGATTGTGCTCATCGGCATTAATGATATGCAGACAATGTCTAATATAGTAATAAAGTATTAAACCAATTCATTTTTCAAATAAAAATCTCAAATTAGGCAAGAAGTTCACCCAACAAAAGGCTACTTTTACTGGCCACATTATTTTGACTGGCAAGCTAGGTTAAAGCACAAACTGTGAAATACAGCAAGAGGTCTGTGCTTTAGCATAAAACCCATTGTTTGTATATGTTAGGATATATTTAATTTATATGTATTTGCTTAATAAGTTAAGAATACTGCAAAGAATTTGGTTAAGTTGGGCAGGTGGTTACAACACGTTGTTTAACTCTTGAGCAGGCTGACAGAATGATATTGACACTCACATCTCTCTCATTTTCAGTAATTGTGCATTCTTAGACTAAGACTACGACATTGAAGAACCAAGCTTGCTCTCATTCCAGGAATCAGAAGGCATTTTGTCCAGTAATGAAGTTAGAAGTTTCATGCTTGCTTTCAACCTAAAAATAGCTTTTGCAGCTAGATTAGAAAAGCGTTTCCCAAGTTCAAGCAAATGCACTGCGACATCCATGCAAAAAAGGGCTAGTCATCTTGACCCAAGCAAACTTTGGACAGAGTTAGTAATGACCTTCAATATCATTTGATTGAATAGCTGACCCAACCAAAATTCAGGTCAACCCGTTCATTTGCTACCCCTAAATTTTCATAATAACAAACTACTAAAGTATTATGACTCAAGCACGAGGAAGTTCAGTTCGGCTATACAAATCCTCAACGTGCATGTCACGACATTTCCTAGTATATGTCTAAATAAAAATAGTAAGTCCCAAGAAAATTACGATCTCAAGATTTTGGTTCTTTAAATTAAATTGTAAAGTCACTTACTTGGTTGATGTTCATGAAGGCAACAGCAGTATTCAAATCCCTCAATTGTTCAAATCTCTCAGAAGATGCTACAAAGAGCTGTCCAAATCTACTACTAATTATTGCGCGATCTTTTAATATATTGACAGGGCCTTTGGTTTCAGCTTTAGTTTGCTTAGTAGAGTGTGAAGTGTGTTCGCTTATAGCTCTAATTTGCTCTTCACTGGCTTTGATTACTATGCCTTGTTTTTGTTGTCCAAATAGGCTCTCTAACCTGTCCTTTGGGGTCTAATCAAAACAATAAACCAAATACAAAGTGACAGTTGCAACTACCAATAAAAGACCACATGTAATATTAATTAGTTTGTGTTAAATTAATTAAGGAGGCTCACATTGAAAGCAGCCTCCAGGACATCACTGCTGAATGCTCTGTAGAAAGATTCTGGATTTTCACCTCCAGCACTAAAGTATTCCTGAATTCAGAGACGAATATTTTAGCATCCGAAAACATCTTATACTATTTTCCCAAATTGACATTATTTTCTGCAGATCTAATTTGACCCATTTTTAAGGTGAAAATACTAGAAATATTCAACAATTAAAAGTATTCCCCTTTAGGTGAATATCCATGTGGAGGAGCATGGTTCATACGCTCCTTGACCTATATTGTGTATTGATGTTATATTTCTCCAAGACTTCTTAAATATATATGTGTGTACGTAACCAAAAAATGTATGGTGCAATGATTATTGGGTGCACCTTTACGAGAAAAATTGGAAATTCGTATTCCACGTCTATGTGGTTTATGTATTCCACGTCTATGAGGTTTATCTTTTCTTCTAGAATTGAGTTGAGGGGTTCAAATCTCACATAGTTGGGCATGTCTGGTGTTTCCTCTTCCATGTAATAAATAAAATTAAAAAAAAAAATCTTTCAAAATCCCAATTCTGACATATTGAAATTCCTATTCCCCTTTGTCACTCCAAAATTTCATATAAGTAAATAAAATGTTCATCTTAAATCTAATTATGGGGTTCAATGGATTCCTCGGCACGGAGTATAAGTATATATCTTAAAATTTAATACTAAAATTCGCAAAACGTATTTTTTAAGTATAATTCCAAATGTGTAATGGGTTCACAGTAAGAACCCAAGGATTGAACACATTAAATATAAATTATGGACCCACATTTTTTAATAGTATACACATCTTCTTGAAATTCTAAATCTGGCTCTTTTCCAGTTCCATATGCGAATTGCCCTTCTTTTGGGGTGGTCTTTAAATTTTACCCCTCATATTTGAAATCTTTAAATTTTGCCCTTCGGCTAACACCCATAGGTTCCAGAGTTCGAACCCATGGATCAAAATTTTTTAAAAAATCGCAAGGCGTTTAAATTTCGCTATGCCGCCAACAAAGATACACTTGTGAAGGAATTACCAAAGTTATCGGACCGCGATACTTATGCCTTGTGGGCATTTGGTATACGTATGTCGGTCCGCATAACTTTGATAATTCCTTCACAAAGTTATCCGATCCGATAAAAGTTTGCCCATTAAAAGTATGCCCACACCAAGATAACTTTGTGAAGGAATTATCAAAGTTATGCGCCGGTCCTAACAGAAATAAATATTTGAGTGATAAGTCATAGCATGTTCTGTTACCAGTTATCCCAGAAAGTGGTTCAAAATATTCATCATTCTTGTGGAAGCTTGCTAGGCGTATCACGTGGAGGACCTAAAGTTTCTGACATTGTGGATAGCATTCGGTGTTGGCCGACCATCTATGGCTAGCTTACTTACACGGGGTATTGTCTTGGCTTTATCTAAGATTTACTTCTTGACAGAATAAACATGCTCTTGTCTTTGGTGGAAATGGTACAGATCTTTGGTGCAAATGCAATTCATGATGAGGTTGTCAATCGTGGCGTATGTGTTAATATTGTTAAGTTTGGATTACGTTTATTTTAATTAGGATGGGCGTAGTTAAAAATTATGTGAAGAACCCACTTTTTCTTGAATACTTATGCCTTATGGGCATTTAGCATAAGTATGCGGGTAAGATAACTTTGATAATTCCTTCACAAAGTTATGCGGTGGGGCATACTTTTAATAGGGCAAACTTTTATGCGGACCGGCATAACTTTGTGAAGGAATTATCAAAGTTATGCTTGACCGGCAAGATACTTATCTTAAAGTCCGCCCATAAGGCATAAGTATCTTACGGTCCGCATAACTTTGGTAATTCCTTAACAAAAGTATCGGTCCAAAGATAACGAAATTTAAACTACTTTATTTAATTTTTTTTTTAAAATTTTATCAACGCGTGGTTCGAACACCTGAACCTATGGGTGTTAGGCAGAAGGGCAAATTTTAAAGATTTCAAATATGAAAAGCTAAATTTAAAGACCACCCCAAAAGAAGGGCACTCCGCGCAAAAAAATGTTTTTTTAAATGGTTTAAAAGAGAGAATTTTGGTGGGCTATTATGTATCTTGATCAATACAATGATTACCTGAAATTGGCCACGAACATTAAAAGTCGCATAAGAAGGTGTTGTTGTACGGAAATTTATGTATTATTTTATACGTGATAGAAGGTGGAATAAGTAATTAATACATGTATCTAGTAGCAGAGCTAGAATTTTTTTTTTAAGGGATGTCAAATTATAAAAAAAGTAGACATACGAAAAAAATCAAGAAAATTCAACACATAATATGTATACATATAAAATTTTTTTTTACTTATCCACACAGTCAAATTTTTCAGCAAAGGGATATCACTTGAATACATGTGGCAGCATGTATTAGTAGTACATGAATAAGGGTATGTAGAGAAGGGTAAAGGTGCAAATATACCCCTCAATTTTATGATTTAGAGCAGATATATCTCTAGTTATAAAAGTGGTATATATATACCCATGTCGTGACAAAATGGTGTAAATATACCTCCGCCATTATAAAATAGTGCAAATATACCCTTTTTACCGATAGGCTTTTAAAAAAAAATCATTTAGGTTATTTTTTAATTATAAAAAATGGCACGTGACTTTAAAAAAAAGTCCACCCATTTTTTTTAGTAGACATATTTTTTTAAAGTCATGGTAAATTTTTTTTGGTGTGTGAAACCAATAATGCAATGTGAAGTTTACTAAATTACTCTTATATAATAAAAATAAATTATCTTTCCCTTTTGATTAGAGCAATCCTTTTGACATTAAGAATCCAACAATACCAAGTCACAATATGACTTTTTGTCTTGAATACATAAACTTTGTCATGTTTTGTGTTAAAATTAGAAAAAATTAGTCAATTTATGTCATAACTCTCTGAAGTAAAACTTATTATGGGGCAAATATTTTTGGCTAAGGTGACGCGGAGGTAGTATTAATTTTCGTACAAAGTGCAGTGATTCGTCATTTTCTGCTTAAATAAACAATCCCACATCACTCCACCGCCACCGCGGGCTACCTCTGCTACTGCTAACGACGACTACTTTCAGGTGAGTTCCATCCGTTTTCTTCTCAGCTCATTGTTCTTCTGTTTACGAAGTTTGGGCATAGCATTATATTGTTCTTGAAGTTTCTATCGGTGTACAGTGTTGTAAAGCTGGAAACTTCATACCATTTGTATAATTTACTTAATCGGATATTAAAGAAAGTGTCTAATGCTGTGATAGACTAAATAAGGAGAGTCCAACCCAAAAGACTAGTGTGATAGGTGGAAGAGCTCGTGTGTTTTGCTAGGACGGGAAATGTTTTCCTTCCAAGAAAATATTTTCTTGGAAAATAAGTGGTTTTTTCTATTGATTTTCTTGTGTTTGGTACGGAAGTTGGAAAATGTTATTTTAAGAGCATTTGCATATACTCAAAGCAAAAGCACTATGAAGTTTTTGAATAAGGAGTGCAACTTTTGGTGGTGGGGAGTACGGGTTGGAAGGTGGGGTAGGGCTACCGGGGGCAAGAATTTTTTTCTCATTTTATAAAAGTAAAGTAAAATATATGAAAATAAAAAATTCAGAGAGGGGGGGGTGGGGGTAGTGGGATGGTGGTGGATGGTAGGGGCGGTGGGGATAGTGAGGTGGGTGGTGGAAGGTGGGGTGAGGGGTGGTGGGGGTTGTGAGGTGGGTGGTGGAAGGTGGGGTGTGGGGTGGCTTGGTGTGGGGGTGGTGGGGGGAGGGGTGAGGTGGCTGGGGGAGGTGGGGTGGAGTTTGTGGGTGTGGGGGGTAGAGTTGGGGGTGGGGCAAACCAGGGTGGGTTGGGCAAATCGTTGGTGTGTTTTTATTAATCCAGAAAATGTTTTCCCTCAAATTTTATGGAAAACATTTTCTCCTATTTTGAGGAAAATATTTCCCATATGAGAATATTTTCCAAGATCTTAAGTGCAACCAAACAAGAGAAAATAGGAAAACATTTTCCGTAATACCAAACACACCCATAAACCGATTAACATTTCTTTCTTTAACCGATGAGGGACAATTGGCACATAACAAATGCGGACTTGCTTGATTGTTTTTTCCGCATTTGTTCAATGATAACTGTTAGTCAATTACCGGTTTGTTACGAGAGTTCTTACCCGAAATAGGGTCAACATTACCCCCATTTCAATATATTAGATAGAAAAAGAAAAATTTCGATACACTAGGTGATTTCTTCCCGTTTGTCTAATTCTTTGTGGTTAGAGTTACCATGTACTTGGTACCTGGTAGAATAGTTGAGATGAGTGTTGGCATTGACCAGAGGCGAATTTATAGGCTAAAATAGCGGGCACGTAAACCCATGTTCTTTCCGTAAATTAGGTATTTTATGTATATATTTTCTAAAATTGGTATAATATTATCTACTGACACCATGCTACAAGAAGGCTAATTGTGTACTTGGTTGAATGTTGAGTTATTTGCCTAGAGGACTAAGGATCAATTCCCAATTATTACAATTTTTCTTCTTTTATTTTAGTGGTGCACCAATGTTCTAGAAATTCTAGATTCTCCTATGGCATTGATACCACCGAAAAAAAGATGAACTTTTTGGCAATGTCGCCCGAGACGTGGGCGACTCCAAACGCCCCAAGAGTTGAATCTAGATGACGGTAATGGTGAAAAAAGGTGAGGTCGCTCCAGCATAGTGTGACTAGATTCTCAAATTTTTTCTTTTGGCTAGTTTTTTTTTCTTTGAGAATGGTAACATTTGTATACCTCAAAAAAGCACAAAGGCTGTGCTTTTACAACCAGTTTTTTACATATATATTAGGAGACTCCCCTAGCTTAATGTGAGTTTAGACGGTCAATAATATCTGTAAAGATATGGCACTTGGGCTAATTCAATCCCAAAAGCTAGCTTCTGAGGGGAAGATTGCCCAAGTCTATATAATCTGACCACTAGTCTATTATCCAACCAATGTGGGCTAACCCACTCTAACGTCCCCTTAATGCCAGGTACAACTGGAGCATCGACAATATAACATGGGGTCTCAAACAGGGAAGGACCTGGCTTTGATACTACCATGTAAAGATATGACAATTGGACCTAACTTAACCCCAAAAGCTAGCTCATGAGGGGAGAATTTCCCAAGACCATATAAGCAAACCATCAGTCCATTTTCCAACCAATGTAAGATTCTAACCCACTCTAACAATATCCAACGGCTATATAGAAGGCTCATATAAACCAAACCTTCTATAGGTAGAAAATGCACTTTGTAAGTTAAATCTTTTTGTAACCAATCTAGGATGGCAAATTTTAGTAATTATGAAAAAATATCGCTGCATCAATGTTTTCTGAAAAAGGTCAGATGTTTATTTATATATTATTACGGCATGTATCTTGTTTTTGCATTACAATAAGATTTCTATAATGTACAGACTGATTATTTAAAGTTTAGCAATTCGTGTGTGCTAACTGTGTTGTAATTTGGTTGGTAGGCGTAAAAATGGCTGATATAGAACAACGTGTAAGAGTTGCATTATACTGGGGTGGTAAAACAATTAATGATGCAGACACTGTTCGATATAGTTGTGGGCCTCGTGTTTTTGTTAAACTTCCGGTATCTCTAACGTATGCTCGTTTGGTTAAACTATTGCATCAAAAAATGGAATCCAGCATTGAAGAAGTAAAACTTGTTATTTCTGGAAGGTTTCCATATTCAGTGGTTGGTCAGTGTGTTTGTTACACAGAAATGCCTATCGTTGACGATGAATCTTTGCAAGATTTTCTTGTGGTACCTGATACGGTTCGATCTTTTATGGCATTAATTTTGCTTGAGATGTACATTAAAAGTGAAGTGGCAGTGGCTTCAGAACCACCCTCCAATGTGATGACTAATTTTTCGGATATTGGGTGTCATACTAAAGTTGCAACTCAAAATACACAACCACAACTTGATGTGCCATCAGGCAGCTGTGGTCAAGGCAATCAGAATGTCAGCACTAATTTTTCAGCAGGAACTTTTCCTTCATTCGGTGTTGGAGATGGTGAAGGTACTAGTAGTACTGCTAAAATGGGAGATGTTCCTAAAGCATCACAAATACAAGTTCGTATGAGTAGTGATCCTTGTTTGGATGATTCTAATGGTGACGCCCCACATGATGCAAATGAGTCGGTTGAGACAACAGATTCTGGAGGTAAAAGTGATGGTGATGATCAACAGCAGGCGGAGGATGTTTCTAACGGACCAGTTCAAATGGACGTTAACATAGGAGATGTTCCTACAGTATCACAAATACAAGATCGTGTGAATGGCTCGCATGATGATTCTGAAGGTGACGCCTCACATGAGTCACATGAGATAACAGACTCTAGAGGTAAAAGTGATGATGATGATCAACGGCAAGCGGGGGATGTTTCTAACATACCAGTTCAAATGGACGTTGATTTACGAGATGTTCCTACAGTACCACAAATACAAGCTCGTGTCAATAGTGATCGTCGTGTGAATGGATCGCATGATAATTCTGATGGTAACGCCCCATATGACTCAAATGAGTCTGGTGAGATAACAGACTCTAGAGGTAAAAGTGATGATGCTGATCAACGGCGAGCGGAGGATGCTTCTAACGTACCAGTTCAAATGGACAAATTTTCATCACTCTCAGAACTTCAAGGTCCTCCTGAGGTGTTTGCTTCGACCTGTGAGTCTGAGAATCTTGAGTCTAGATTATGGATGGACTGGAAGACAGACCTTAAGTCTGGAATGCTATTTGCAAGCAAGGAGGATTTGAAGAGCGCTGTTATATTGTGGAATTTGCAACACAACAGGGAGTTTTATGTTTTGGAATCATCGAGAAATGCTTGGAAGGTTGTTTGTGGGCAGTGGGAGTATGGATGTAGTTGGATGCTTCGAGGTAGGAAAACTCCATCAAATCTATGGAAGGTGGGATATCAATCAAAAGAAGATCTATGGAAGATTGGAAAATACGACGGGCCGCACAGTTGCCAAATGCAGGAGCCGTCTGAGATGGTTTATAATAGATCATTTATTCGTCAAGCAGAAAAAATGAAAACTACCCATATTCGATACGCAATGGACATAGGTCATGCAACTTATCCTAATTCATGTGGAATTTGTAAAGAGACTGGGCATCACTGGCATAGTCACCGGTAAGATTTCGTTTTTGCTTTATATGTTTTGTTGATTAAAATCATTCTGATGTATTGCAGTTATTATATATGAATGAAAAAGATTGATTTCTGCTATGCTTGACTTATAATTGTTTATATGGTCTTGATGTTCTTTGGTTTGTTGTAATCATTTTACTTCAGTTAATTGCTATCATTTAGACGATAATTGGTAATTACACCAGCACGACATTATTTAATGTACCATTATTTTAAGTTAACACATTAAGTGATGCATAATTTGAAGTACCATCATATCATATAAATCAATAAACTATCCAATGCATAATAAAATACATAAAATATTAAAATTGCTCATTAGGCATTTTGTCCTCAAAAGATATATAATCTTCATTCTTTGTATATAAAAGGAAACTATGCCTCCGAAGTTTTGGTTTAGTGGTAAGAGCATAATGCATGATGTGCAGATTAGGCACATGTCACGGGTTTGAACCCTACCGTAGGCAAAAGCCTGATATTTTAGTGGAGGAGGGTGGAGAGGCAGACCTATTATTCATTAAGTTTCAAACCTTTCGCCATGGCTTTCGAGGATTTTTCGGTTATAAAAATTGAAGTACTGAGATGGAAAAGCTAATATTACCTGCTTTAGAAGACGTCAACTACTTTCAAGGTGAAGAAGAAGATTATTGAAATATTTTGGGAAATGTATAACTTTATTATGATTCTACTTTTCCATTGTATCTAACTATTGAGAGGGCAAGGCAGACATAAGTTCTTGCCTGAAGAGTTGGATTCTGGAGTTGGACCAGTTTCTTGTGATAACAATCTTAGTAGTATTTTTAATGATAGTAGTAAATACGCCGAGTTCTTTTCTCCACCCAGTTTTTTTTGCCAGTTCAATTCAGTATCCAGAAGTTTAAAACACTGTCCTGAAATGAGGGGAAAGATGAATTGGCTTGAGGTGTGTATTGAAATTTGACTGAAGCTTATGAATGTTGGTAGATATGTAAATACAATGACAGAGTTGGAAGAATGTGCTTTAAATTGATGAAAAGAGAGGAATAGGAGATATTTCTCATGGTTAACTCATGAACTAGTAATAATCAAGTTACTTGTTAGTTGTTGAAAGAAATACTGAGATGCTCTTTGGAAATTTCATGAACTTAGACTTAACTGTTGTAACTGTCCATCTTTTGCATAAGGTCCTTTGCTCCTTTTTGAGTAAATAATCAGTGTCAATCTTGTATCATACTTCTAATTGATTGGCCTTGTATCATTGCGATTTGCGGCACAGCTTATCAAATGTCAAGAAAGTTTTGGTGGTG
This sequence comes from Lycium ferocissimum, assembly GCF_029784015.1. Classification (NCBI taxonomy): domain Eukaryota; kingdom Viridiplantae; phylum Streptophyta; class Magnoliopsida; order Solanales; family Solanaceae; genus Lycium; species Lycium ferocissimum. Next base: position 9,996,530 of record NC_081342.1, on the reverse strand, counting down.
ACTGCACCAACTAAATCATTTAGTAAAGAATTTTCACCATCTTGGGGACTCATGTGCCTGTTTTTCTTCATGGACTGTGACCATATATGTGTTGCATCCTTTAAAGAAGATATGATGTATCTTGTTCAATCCATGAGACTATAACTGGATGTCTATTTTTCCTTCTCCAGGCCAGAATTTAAGAAGAAAAAACAGAGAAAGTTTTCCGTATCAGCGCTACAAATAAATGATCAGTTGCATTCAAGTTAGTGTCGTCGCCTAATTCATTAGCTGCAGCCTGCAGGGGATATGCCAGGCATGAAGTTCCTCGCACGTTTTAGATCTTTACGCGTCTGAATAGATATTCATGGAATTACAGGGCCACTGCAATCTCGTTCATTTCAACCTGATTTTATTCCCAGAGAGAACCCAATGCCAAGCCTAAAAGATACAAATACCTTCAGACAAAGATTATTCAACTGGCTGAACAAATTGCTGGAGAAAAGCATTTGCCTATTTATATAGCGAATAGCCACAAATTGGGAGAATTTACACCTATATTAAATTTTCGAGGACATGGCAAAAGCGAGTGCACTGCCCATTCGTTAGATCAAGAAGATCATCAAGATTTTATGATTCGCTGCCGGATTTATTCCAATTCCAAGGAAGCAGATCAGGGAGGCATCACCAATGCCAGGAAGGTCTCAAGGGGAATCCGTCTTTTTGTAATATTGCATTAGCAATTAACACTAGCAATGGCCAAATCACTAGTAATAGCTAAACTTTTTTTGTGTATGCTAAAATAGTATTGCTGCTGATACTATGATGTACTCTACTGGAGCAACTTATGAATCCTTTTGTACACCAAGGTTAATCCAAGTCTAACATAAGCATCTAAGCCCAAAAAAAAAAAAGAGTACTACCTTGGTTGTCCTAATTATATAATGCATTTTCCTTTTTAATTTGTTCGAAGAAAATCATACTTTTTACTAATATTTGTAGTCACACAAATATCTGTAATTTATTTTAGATTATAAATTTAAAAAATACGTCCTTTGTCCTTAAATTCTGCGCTCCGATCCATCAAACACAACTGATTTAACACTCAACAATTCAGAGTAGGTAATGGTAAGATAAGTGTGTAGATGGTTTAAGCATTTTGCCAATAATATTATGTTTGAATAAGGCAAAGATAATAGGCGTCACTGAACTAGGTACTTTCCTACCATTTGTCCAAACTCCAGATGGGAATGAGAGGTACAAAAGGCGATTTGCTAATTAGATTTCTGCATGAACTTCGTACACAATTGCTAACAGTTTCAACTGGATTCTTTTATCCTTAATCAAATATCTCATGTTTGAATCTTGAATATGAAAATCTGTTGCTAGAAAATGTTTTACCATTTTAGCGAGCCTACCTTGTGCGAATCCAGATTGGTTGAAGGTAAACTTTAGATACTTTATGGTTAAACTAAAGTGAGGAAAAAGCAGATAAGTGTATTTACCTAACCAAAAGAACCATAAATTGTACTAACATCATTAAGGAAGCGAAAAAAATTCAATCAGTGTCATCTCTGAATACTAACTAGTAATTAATGGAAATCTAGAGTAAGCTGAAAAGAAGCTAAATTTTTGGCTGTCATAGTTTCCAGTTTTTCCAAAAATGTAATAAGACAATCACATCCCAACTACTTCTTCCACTATGTGCCTCTCTCATAAGTGCAGTAATTGACCAGTTGAATGACCATGACTTGCACTGAGAGGGTAGCTGAGTCTGATTGCACTAATGGCTATCTATTTTTTGTTTTCTTTCTTTATGTGAGGTCTATTGCTGTCTGATTTGACAATCCAAAGTAGCCATTTGAAAATAAAAAAAGGTTACCCTTCCGTCTCAATTTATGTGAGCATGTTTGATTGGATATGAAATTTAAAAGAAAAAAAATACTTTGAAAATTAACTTGTGCTTTAAAACAAGTTATAAAAATTTATGTGACTGTAAATCATTTCATTAAGGGTGAAATGGGAAATTTAAAGTTAAATTATTACTAAATATAGAAAAGTGGCATATTTTTTAGACCGGCAAAAAAAAAAAATAGCGTCACATAAATTATTTCATATGAATTTCTCAACAAATATGTAAAGTCACCAAAATTATTGTATTATGTTGAACATGTACTTCTTGAGCCCTCAACACGCTCTAACCTGAGGACAATGTTAGATCATAATTGCCCCCTTCTTGAACTCTTAACACGCTCTAACTTGAGGATAATGTTAGATCATAATTTAAAGATTAGGAGTAAATATAGGCCTTTTTTCTTGAAGAATGTGGATGTGGAATTCACTCATGTAACTGGGAGATCTGTTAATAACAAGAATAAATACAAGAGATAATTTGCTAACATCAAACTATGAATAAATTTAAAAAAAAAAAAAAAGTACTAATAAAGGAGAAAATGAATTTCCTATGACACAACAAAACTTGGTCATTGGTTACACTAAATCCAAAAAGAAAAGTGTAATAGTTATTTGGAATCGTATGGGCATATATATAATAGACATTATTCATATGGGATGAAACGTCAATAGTACTATATACAATAACAATCTGTTAGGAACTTATCTTTTATAGTTTTGTAGATTCCTTCACTATATTACGTTCATGATTTCTTGCTATGTGTATTATTCCTATTCATATTATATTATGACTAGGCACGTAACTTGACAAACGTAAAGATATATTAATTTAACTAGCTAGCACCCTGCACAAGTCACATATAAAGAGAAATATTATTTATAGATACAAAAAGTGTTAAGAAAATTATAAAATTATAATAATATTAACTAAGGATATTCATAGTATAATGTTAGGATTGGGATCATTTAGAATCAGTCAGAAAGATTCTTTTTGTTTTTGAAGTTGGAAAGATTCTATACCACTAAACGTATAACTATGGAATCTTTAATTTGTACGTATTTCTTTTTATCTTCAACATATTTATATAACTATTTAAATCTTTATACTAACTTGAGAGAGTAATCAAACTGAATATTTTCTAGGATCTCTCTTATTATTTTCTCTTCAGCAATAAATGAAATTTGTTGATCTTCACAATCAAATCCATTTACTTCATCTTTTCCCCAAAAGACTCTATCCACTATAATTTTAACCAGTAATAGAAGTTAGTTACCATTTTTACTTTGTCACTAATTAATGCTTAACGAAAGAATTTATATATTATAAGTAATCATATCAGTTAGTGCATGGTTAATATGAGTTGGTAAAATTACTTATTTGGTGAAAAATTTGATGCATGCAATTTAACCAAATGAATTGTACTTTATGTTGTGTGCCCGCAAAATGTTGTCCAGATTCAATGTACCAGAAGTATCTCTATGTTAAGATTTTGAAGAAGATTCATTGGTAAAAACTTTATTTCCATGCAGCTTTAAACAAAATTAATATAAGCACGAAAATTTGCTGCACTAGTGTCCAAATTCAATGTACCTTAAGCTTTGTGATCTTTTTTTCATCCTAAAATATTACAACCTTAAAAAAATTTAAAATACTGTTTGAATATCCGATGAATGAGGATTATGACATTACAAATTTTATCCTTATATAATGTCTTTATTATACATTTTAGGACAAAACAGCTTAGTCATCGGTTGTCACTTGTCAATTCTCTTTCTTTCTAATTTCTTGTTTCTTTGTTCTCTTAAACTTTCTGCATGCTCTTTTAAACATAATTAAAATATTATAGCTTTAAGAAAGAGAGAACAGAGGCAAAGGGAGGTTTTTTGGTGTATATAAAAAGTTATAATTCCTAAAGGAATTTTGAAGAAATGGCCAAGTTTACTAATTTGATTGGATCTGGGATTATAGCAGCCACCAACCAGGTTTGTGTTATGGTCTTTTCATTTTTTTTTTTGGAAATGGGGTTCTTGATTTTTTTATTTTTTTTTTTTTAAAATTTGTTATGGGAAATGGGATTTTTTGTTTATCATAATTTTTTCTGCAATAAAGCTCCATTTGTTTAAATTTATGAAGGCAATGTAATTTTTTTTTCTTTTTCTTTTTGGGTTCTTGAATGGTCATTTTGCTTCTTCTTGCTTTGTGGTTGGTTTTTGTACTTTCAAACTTCTAATATGTGTTAGTATGCACCTTTTGTGTTCTTGAATGTGTTTCATTGTAAAGTTTGCTCCTTTTTTGTCCCTTGGACTTGGATAGATTTTACCTCCTTTTGGTTATTTTAACCTTCTTCACAAGTTAAAATGATCCTCCCGAGCAAAGGCAAAGCTAGGATTTTGAGGTTATGGGTTCTGGATTCTAGAAAACACAACTTATTGGATTCTAGGCCAAAGCTACTCGGTTCTGTCGAACCCCTAGACAAGCTTGTAGCTCCGTCCCTGTCTTTAAGTATTCTTGAAGCTTAGTTAAATTTTTTCCAGTGTAGAGGGTTAATAGTCATTTTGGATTAAGACATGCTCAAATGGAGCGACATGGTTATTGACGACTCATATAGCCGACCCAACTTGCTCAGGATTGAGGCATCATCGTTGTTGTAAATGGTGATAGTCATTTTTTGTGTATCTCGCAGTCTCCAAAAATTTTGTTGTACCTGTACTGGATCCTCAAAATATGCTCTACTTTGGAGGATCCGACAGACACCCCGTGACATTTTTGAAGAGTTTGAGCAGCATAAGTCACTTTGAATTGGGGTACTTCCTAGTGTATTTGGGAGCATCACACTTCGGGCTAAACATGGTTCCCCTTGGCCTAAAGTTCAAATTCCTTTGCCTATTTCATTGGTCTAATATCAAAGAAAGGTTCTTGACTACAAACTAGAAAAAAAAATTGTGCTTAATCCAGATTATTGTCATGTAGTTTACTTTGGACAATGTGGCCTAATCGACTGTGAATCAGGAAATTTTACGTTTGTTTTGACTCGAAGATCAAATTATCTTGGTTAATTTACAGAACGGTCTGACATTGATTGCTAAAACAAACTGTTTTAGGGCGCTCATCATGGTTCTTGAACAATGTACCTGTTTTGTATGTAAAATACTCAATTGTGAAAATTGTTGACAAGTTCCAGCAGAGGAATTATAGTCCAAATATTGTTTTATGTTGAAGCACCATTATCTGTTTTAGTGATTTATGCTCATTTTTTTCAACCAATTTGTTGTCTTATACTTAGTTTTAGTTGCAAGATTCTGACAGCATCTGTGTAGCTTTTATCGTAACATATCTTATTCTCCAGCTTCCATTTTGTTGTGGTTCCTAATTTATCAAGTTTTTACAGGTCTGTTCCCATGTCAAGCATATCCCTGCTGTTAGCAATTTGCAGAAACAAATCTCTTGCGACCCAATACAGGTCAGATGGAATAGCACCGAGCCATCTTTGAAGAATGATCTTTCAGCAACTGACTATAGAGGGTGAATTTTGTTTTCCTTTCTTACTACTCAGCCTGTAAATCTTCACCTATCGTGCTATATTGGTATCAAGTGCCAATAACTTTGCATTTCTGTACACATTAATACATGTGTAGTCTTCTAAAGTTTTCAGTATACTGTCTGTCAATCAAGTTCACAAATTTGAGTAATCAAATGTCTTCACATTTGCAGATATAAGGGGCATGATATGTTGGCACCTTTTACAGCCGGGTGGCATACTACTGATTTGGAACCTTTAGTTATACAAAAGTCTGAGGTTGAATTCATGTCTTTCTTTTTGCAATATACTTCAGAAGTTACTTCCATGTTTAATATATTTGTGTAATTTTGTCGTAGGGTTCTTATGTCTATGACATTAATGGGAAGAAGTACCTCGATGCTCTAGCTGGATTGTGGTGCACAACCTTAGGTACTTACAATCTATGTAGCTCGGACTCTTCAAAAATGCAGAAAGGTGCGTGTCGGATCCTCCAAAAATAGTTCATTTTTGAGGATCCGACACGGGTGTAGCATCATTTTTGAAAAGTCCGAGCAACATAGCTTATAATGTTTATTGCACTATTTTTAGTTACCACTTTGTCCTCCAAATATTTGACATATAGCTGACTTGTTACACATTATTGTAGGGGGAAATGAGCCTCGTCTTGTTGCTGCTGCAACTAAACAACTCAACGAGTTGCCCTTTTACCATTCATTTTGGAATCGTACTACAAAACCTTCTTTGGTACGTAAAATTCTCAGTAGTTGCCTTATCACGAAAGACAAAAGAAATCTCCTCGCTGTCCAGGTTTCGCTATAAGTTTTACTTAGATCTCAGACTGATTTTATTTTCAAACATACAGGATCTTGCAAAGCAACTCCTAGATCTGTTTACTGCAAATAAAATGGCGAAAGCTTTTCACAAACAGCGGTTCAGAAGCCAATGATACACAGGTTGTTACACAATTAACTTGCTAAATAATAGAAACAAAGTCCATGTTCTGTTGGAGATTTTCACAGAATGCTACAATGTTTTTGGTGTTTGCATTGGTTAACTAACTCAAGCACATTTTGAGGAATGATTTTTAGGATATTAAGTAACTTTTGACACTTACACTGTGATCTGTAGGTGAAACTGGTGTGGTATTACAACAATGCACTCGGGAGGCCAGAAAAAAAGAAATTCATTGCTCGAACAAAAGCGTAATCTGATTCTCATCCCCTGTTTTTTTTGTGTGTGTTCACACGTGTTGTATTGCTTTTCCTTTGACTAATATAATATTCATGCTTGTCGTCTTCAAACAGATACCACGGTTCAACTCTGATTTCCGCAAGTCTCTCTGGGTAATATGCTTATCAGTTCCAGGCAATCAATTATTTTCCGTTTCAATTATTCGTTATGCTAATATATTTTTTTGCAGTCTTCCTGCACTTCATCAGAAATTTGATCTGCCAGCTCCGTTTGTTCTGCACACTGACTGTCCTCATTATTGGCGCTTTCACCTGCCAGGTTTTTTTTACTTATCTCTACTTCTTGTTGTATCGTGATCTTATTATATCAGTCGACGCGCAGAACATGAACTTTTAACAATAATGTGTATGTCAGGTGAGACGGAAGAAGAGTTCTCAACAAGGTTGGCAAATAATTTGGAAAATCTCATACTCAAAGAGGGACCTGAAACAGTAACTTCTATCAACTTTTTCACTTATCCTGTTTTCTTTAATTGCATCATGTATAGATGGTGAAGTTATGCCTGACTAGTTTACTTGTTCATCAACTAGATAGCTGCTTTCATTGCTGAACCAGTGATGGGAGCGGGAGGTGTCATACCTCCTCCAGTGAACTATTTTGATAAGGTCAGTTTTCCTTGCACTCTTTAATTTTCGAGTGAGGAGAGAATACTACCATGAATTGATATTCTTTTTGCGTTGACAAGCAAGCTAAATACATTGAACAACGGATGCGCTTTCTTACGCGATGCTTAAGAATGAGCCAACAGCCCGTCCCCGACACCTTTTCCTTTTTATATTTGATATTGAAGTGCATAGTCTTATGACCGGCCTAGAATGTAACTCGTAAACACTATGTCTACATGTCAAGCATCTCAGATTTTAGCAGCAATATAGGAATTTGTGGGGTTCCTCAAGATAATAGTCTTTACAAAGAACTTATTTCTAGTTTCCTAGTTGTAATTCTGACAGTTAATTGTTTTACATTTCTCTTTCTAGGATTATGCTTATAAATACCTGAAATAATAATTTCATCCTACTCTTTTTTAGATCCAAGCTATACTCAAGAAGTACGACATTCTTGTCATTGCGGATGAGGTCATATGTGGATTTGGAAGGCTCAGGACAATGTTCGGATGTGAAAAATACAACATTAAACCTGATCTTGTCTCTGTTGCGAAGGTAGATAGATTTAACTCTGTACAATCTATGCAAATTATACTCCATTTCTACATTCTCAATTTTCTCCTAACTATGCTTTTAGGCTCTTTCTTCTGGATATATGCCAATTGGTGCTGTCCTTGTAAGCCCTGAAGTTAATGATGTCATATATTCTCAAAGCAACAAACTTGGTGAGCATATTATCTGTTTGATAATATTTCTCTCCTTGTTGGTAATCAAATTGTTCATAACTTTCGCTCTCCGTTCTTTTGACTTTTTTGGGGTAACTAGGTATATTTTCCCATGGATTTACTTATTCGGGGCACCCTGTCTCGTGTGCTGTTGCCCTGGAAACATTGAAGATCTACAAGTATGCAAACTTTTTTTTATCTAACTCTCAACCTTGCTAGATATGGACTGAAAGAATTATGTCAAAATACTATGTTGATCGGATTCTTCAAAAATATGTCTAGGGGTGCGTGTCAAATCCTCAAAAATAGTGCATTTTTGGGGATTCGACATGGGTGCACGACAACATTTTCGAGAGTCCAAGCGACATAGAAAATAGTGGTTTCACTACTAGGGGTGTTGTACTTGCTAATTGCTTAAGCACTGAAAAGAGTCGAGTTATTTTCAGGGAAAGGAATATTATTGAGCAAGTAAACAGAATATCGCCAAAGTTCCAAGAAGGTTTGAAAGCATTTTCCGACAGTCCCATAATCGGGGAGGTACGGTAATTATCAGCGTTCAAAGCCAGCTAAAACGTCTTAATTACTTATCGTTTGTGTTATTCACTCTTACTTGTTGTTCTGTTTTCAGATAAGAGGAGCTGGTTTGTTGCACGGTACAGAGTTTACTGATAACAAGTCTCCTAATGATCCTTTCCCTCCTGAATGGGGTATATATTTTCGCTCTTTCTCTTGTCAAAGGTTACTAAAGATGTTTGGTCAAGCTTTCAAAATCGGCTTATTTGGAAATATATTTTTTTGTCAGAAGTGCTTTTCGAAAAAGTACTTTTGACTATTAGTAGTTTGGCTAATTCAGTTTGAAAAGCACTTTTGCTAATATTAAAGCATGTGCTTACCCAAGGTTCCAAAAGTGTTTCTGAGGAAAATTTACTTTTTTCAACTTCTGAAAAATAGTTTCTGCTACTATTCAAAACCACTTTTTTTTTCCTAAAAGCTTAGCCAAACACCTCAACTCTCTACAATAAACACTTTTAGCTTCCCAGATGCTTGGTCAAACAGGGTATACGTTAAACTTTAATCTCAATTAGACAAATTGTTCGTTCTTTGCTCAGGTATAGGTGCATATTTTGGAGCACAGTGTGAGAAGCACGGGATGTTGGTACGTGTTGCTGGTGATAGCATAATGATGTCTCCTCCCTACATTCTTAGTCTGGAAGAAATTGACGAGGTATGTTCCTATTGCTTTGCATCTGTTAGAAATATTTTCAGAAATCGGCATCACATTTGTATAACCTGAACGTTAGTTTCCTCGGATTCTTGCTCAATAGGCTTAGAACGGGTTTGTTATATATTGTGTGACATAAACACATCATGTTTCTATCATCTATTAGTAGCCATTTTTCAACTATATATTCTTCTTGGATTATAAACCGTTACATAAAGCTGAAAATCGATTTAATCCTTTTTTTTTCTTTTTTTTGGGCAGTTGATAAGCAAATATGGGAAAGCACTGAAGGATACTGAAAAGAGAGTGGAAGAACTCAAGTCCCAGAAGAAGTAAAAGCTCATGGCAAAAAGCTTGAAAAAAAGAGAGAAAAAGTGGAAGTCCAAATGAAATAAAAAGTTAGCCACTCTTAGATGAAGTATATGTAAATCAATCAGTTAACTAGGCTTATATATAAGATTAGTTGGGATTAGTTAGAGTATTTTTGTTGTTGTAGACTAGTTTTACGCTGGCTTTCAATCTACATCAATTGTTTTTACCTTATGATACCGTCTAATCTTTGTGAAATCAAGTTATGGAAAAAGGCGTTTGGACATTCTTTCGTTGAGCAGCCTAATGGAAAGAACTCAAAATGACTCATCAACAATTCAATCAAAATGGGTCAAATAGTGTAACTCAATGTGTCAAAATGCAACTACAACCTGAACATACAAAATTGAATTCGGAGATTGGGAATGATGTAAACTTGGAAGACGTAATCTAATAATTTAAGAAAAATACATTAAAATTTAACACTTATTTTCAAAAAATTAAAAATAAGAGAAAGATGGCAGATAGGACATGTTGAGTTATGACCCGTTATTTGACTGATCATGACCCGACTTATTTTTATCCAAGCAAACTTTAAACGGATCATAACCATTTTATTCATTTGACACATTTTGACCCGCCCTCGATTGCCACCTCTTGCCAAAAATCACACCAAGCATGGTTATTCAATCAAGGTAGATGTACAAGATAAGGTATAGTTCAGCTGAACTCAGTAGCTTTGATCTGGATTCTGCATATATATTAAAAAATCTACTAATATGTACAACTATTAAATTTCAAACTCTTCAACTCAAATAATCGGTGAATTTAATAAAATGTCGAACTCATAAAGTTCAAATCCAAATATACTATTCCAATGACTATGAAAAAGGTACCAAACCAAAGACAAGATATTCATATTGATCTTACAGCAATATTGGTTGGACTGAATATGAGTACATAGAAATCAAGATTTGGGTTTCTGTTTATCAGCTTTTTTTCTAGCTCTTCTCTCTCTAGAGCTAACATACTTGAATCCACCACTTTCAGATTCTTCTCCATCCTCATAATCTCTTAAAGATTTCTACAATTTCCCGAAAATGGTTGCAATTAATAAAACACAAATATCAGTAACTTATAAGCAGGGGCAGAGCTAGAGGGTCGGAAGGAGTTCATCTTAACCCTCTTCGTCAGAAAATTATATTATATATACAAGTTATGTTGCTCGGGCTCTTCAAAAATACTATCACGCCGGTGTCGGATCAAAGGCGGAGCTAGGATATTGAGTTTAAAGGTTCTAGATTTTAGAAAAAGAAAATTATGAGATTCTTGATAAATTATTCATACATATTAAGTGCATTTTTTTAACAAAATCTGCACCAAAGCTTACTGGGTTCTGACAAACGTGTAGTCGGAATACTAGCTCCTGTCCTGTGATGGATCCTTCAAAAATTAGTGAATTCTCTATAAATGCACTACTTTTAGAAGATTCAACACACAGCTGTTAACATTTTTGAAAAATCCGAGAAACACAATATACATGCACCTCTTGTGGTAAAAAATTCTATTTCTGCCACCGCTTATAAGAGTTGAATGAGTAAAAAGAATTGGAAGAAATGTAGAATACCTCTCTAATTTCATTAAAGCTGACTGCATAAAATGTAACAGCAGCTGCTGCTATAATACCCAGTACTGGAAATCCTACTTGCTGAATGGCATCCATTATTCTTATGTGTTGTGTGTGTGCGCGTGTGTGTGTTTCTTTTTCTTTTGTTCCAACTTTGAACTTAGATTAGATATTCTGGTTTCATGTTTCTCTTTTTCTTTGTTTTTTGGCTGACATAAGATAAGATATTTGTATGTGTAGATAAAGGTAAGATAAGGACTTGTAGTGGCCCAAACTCCCCTTGTTATTCGAGAGTGCGCTCCCAAGTCCCATCCTTACTAGCGGCGAAATCAAAAAATTTGCTAAGAATATTTAAAATTATATATATAAAATAAACAATTTAACCTTAACAAGCACAAGTTAATGTGAGAATATATATTGCTTAATCTTAATTAAGTGATCTATACGTGTACAAAGGACAATAACTTGTATTCATTGGTTTGCATATTGTAGTGTAAATTCATTTCCTGTTTCTCCATCATTAGCATTTCTAAAAGAGTCAAATTTAATCCATATAAATGTAATTCACCTGACTCGAATAGACTTGGACGAATTGAGTTGGAAACAAATTCATCAAAAGGTTAATTTGTGTTAATTTCATTCGCTAGTCGATTTTGACCATACTATTTAAATAGTAGATATATATGCTTAAAGTTCAGCTATATATGGATGGAAGTTCAGTCATATGTGTCCCAAGTTCAATCATATACACCCTAAGTTCAATTGTATATGCCAACTTCAGATAACTATAACTTCAAATATAAGCGTGCGTAACTTTGTTGAAGTTAACTTTGAAGCAACTTCACTTGTAAAAAGTTATGAACTTGAACTATGCCTTTAGAAGTTTTTCACAGATTGCCCTTCAAAAGCACTAGTCTTTAATTTTGTCCCTTTTTTTGATATTTGTGTCTTTACTTTTTTCCCTGCTACTCGTTTAAACGAAAATCACGCAGTATACGCTTTGGCCTTATCTTCGCACCGCATAAGTCATGTTTTGTGAAGTTTGAATGTTTTGTCGTATCTGTGTTACTTGTGCGTATAATCTAAACTATTGCCGATGAAATCTAAACTTGGCGTCGCACGAAAGTGGTGAAGGGCCAAAAATTAAAGAACACAAATTTTAAGGGAAAAAATTAAGGGGAACTTACACAATTACTAGCAAAAAAATATTAAATTATGTAATCTACAACTATTTTCTAATTTACACAATCTACCATATATACACTATAAATGAGTAAAGGAGAAAGACCTTTAGATATGGTAATTTTCCTATAAATAAGGTAATTAAATTTGATAGGTTATATTTTTTTCCTAAATTTAAGTAATCTGTCCCAACAACTACCTATCAATAAGGAAACACTATCATCAAACCCTAGAAAAACTCCATTAATAGACGGTAGAAATTGCTCGTACACTCCATCTTCTATAAGGTATATTCTAATAGTGCGTACTACATATATATTATATAGAAGGTATTATTATATGAGGTATTATTATGTTATATACTGTATATAATATACAAGCTTAAATATAGTATTTCCTACTACTGTACCCACAAATATTTTATTGTCA